>NW_026695457.1:0-39061 GCF_029851405.1 Lichtheimia ornata | reverse complement strand
TTAACCACGAACAAAGAACATGCAACCTTGGAAAAAGAATCAACAAAGAACCTGTTATTCCTAGAAGGAGTTTCCCTAAATAAAAGAGCTGCCATCAGCTCTCTTTCTCGTTACCTTGATCAATTCTTCGTACATATTTCTGTTGCCTTCATCGATTTATCCACATCCATACATACAGGTATGGCGACACATACATCGCCTTTTTATCGGATCATGAAGGCAGTATTTCTCATTTCATCTTGATAGAATGGCTGCAGTGCCACAGCAGCAAGAGGGCATTGATCGAACAGAGGAAATCAACAATGTATTCGGCGGCAATGTACGTAACATACGCGGCTTGAATCGTACATGCGACATTCGCTCTATATTACGCCCCGAGTACCAGTATTTACGGGTAAGTGATAATGATTGATCGAATGGCTGAGGTTATACTTACATACATTTGTTGTCCAACATAGGGTACCTTTATTACCATTGCTGAGCAGCACAACATTCTTTCTCGAGATGCCTATAATCTCATGAACATGCATGTCAGGAGGTTTATGCGTGCCATCGGTGATTATGACGAAGAAGACAATTGGGCTCCAAACTTTGCCACGATCAATATGCCAGGCAATGGGATCCAGCCTGGACCCGGTGGTCAACAAGTAATGGCTGGACAAGGTCTCTTAATCCCACCTGTTACCAACCAAGTCTTGTGGACATGGGCATACAAGCTCGTGTCCAACAATCCTACGCTGGAGAATGTGGTAAGTGTATATGCTTTTTTTTATCACCTCACCAAAATCTAATGCCATTTGGCATCTGAATAGGATATCACAAGCCAAGACCCTGCTGCCCGAGACTTGTTGAATACATACACAAATCACTTTCAACCCATGCAACGAAATGCACAAGGCAATGGTAAAACAAGATATCCGCTTTGCCCGTTACTGTGATTAGATGACTAATTTATTGTAATAGCACTCTACGAGCCACCTGCAATGTATCCGAGACTCCTCTCGACATTAAGCGAGCGCTTTGCAAGAGAAGCGGTGAGAAGTAAGTGACAACAAAAAAGCCAAAGTTTATGCTAAGCTTTGACCGTTGATTAATCGCTTATCAACTTTTAAAGACGTCAAGAACATGCTCTGGAGAAACATCCCTGCGTACGTTAGTCGACTGTGTGATGGGTACATCAAGCATATGGTTCAATCAGAAACAAATTTTGATGTCTACAACAATCTCAAGGGTTTGGGTAAGTACATCGTGTATGATTGATGATCTTATACCTATACTAATAACGCGACGTTCACCACAGCCCCTATCATGAGTACTGGTATCATAAACCACCAAGCAAATACACCACCACAATTGGCACCAGCGGATGAACATTATTTTACCCAATTTGTTGACGTCTATCAGTAGGTGTTACTTGGAGATCTCTTTGCTTACGTATATGCTGACGCTATTGATATAGAGAGATACATCAAGCTTGTGAACGGCTTCTCGCTGATGTACCCCTGGTGGAGATGCAAAGTACACCAAGTCGAGGCCTTGGCCCGGTACTGGCCATGCGACTGATGAGATTTAGCATGTGGCTATTGTTGCAAGCCGATGGACTCGATACCAGGAGGTGGTCTATATTGCCATTGGGAAAAACCCAAGTTGGGTTTTTCGGTATCGATTTGCGTATGCTTTGGGCAATCCTTCATTATGCACGTGACCAGGATCAAGATGCTTTGGTACCAGCCATATGTCTAAATCAGGTATGTTGATAAGGTGTACTATTTGCCATTGCCATTTCTAATATCTTTACATTACAATTAGCACGGCAATGTCTTAGCAAAACTTCCATTTGATGCAACACTTCAACCACCCCGGCAGAAAGAACTTTTATGGGAAGCGTTATTTAATATCGATTACGTCCAACGCCGTAGGTGGCGTTACTCTGGTAAGCATGTTGGCTGTGGAAATCAAGGTAAATACTAACGTATCAACTTATGTATAGGCGAATTACCTGGAACTGCAATACGATTTGCTCATTACATCCGTACCGATGGCTTTACAGCCAATGTCATGTTTGAAAGACCTCAACCAAGAAACCTGCCACGTATGTACTTTTAGCAGAAGCACGCTAAATCTTATGCTCACTTTTCTGTTATAGCCTTTTTCCCTGAAATTGCCAAGACGGCTCGTCGCGAGGTGGCGAATAATGCTGATTTGGCTAATATCCACACGGGGATATACATGCTCAATAAGGCCCCTCAAGGATTGAATCAAGTTCGCCTTCAGAACAGCCGACTCGTGGGGATAGATCCTGGTAAGTTATTTATAAGGATTTATCAGACTACGTTTGTATTGACATATATATTCTATTAGGAAAGCGCGAGTTTATCACCGGGATTCATCATGAAGAAACCTTAGAAGTACAACCAGGGGAGAATCCACCAAGATTGAGCGCTGTCGAGATTCGATCAAGGCATTATCAACATGCAACGATGGTGCATTGGGTTTACAAGCACACGTTAGCCAATCGACAAAAAGCCAATATGCAAGAGGTCTACGACCAGCTGGCGCAAGAAAGCCCCAATGTACCAAGATTGAATCAATTCAAGGCACATGTTGCCTGTGTGAGCCGCAACAGCAATAGGTTGGTAAATTTTATGGCGTGTACTATGATTGGTATTGACAATATTTATCTATTTCAAAGGCTGCGAGACTTTTCCGCCCACTTCAAGCATAGGATCACTCGAGGGATTCTTTTTTCTGCACGTCAATCATACCAACAAGTAATGATCAATGAGATTTTGGGAATTTCTCCTCCTGATTCACCAGTAAGTTAAATTTGCTACATGCAGATTACTATTGCTATGACCATGAACTCATTTATTATCATTTCCTTTAGAGAGAGCAAGTCATGTTCATCAATAGAACCTCTAAAGCAAAAAGGAGAGGGATGCGGAGGTTCAGAAGACGAGACATCGGGTGGCAACGGCCTGAGCAAGAAACGATTGTTGCGTATGGAGATGCCAGTCTTGGGCATATGCGTGGTTATGCGCCACTTCCCCATTGGGTAAGCTACATTGATAGTTGTTTTTCTCTATGCTCATCTATATCATTTATTGTGTAGGAGTTCATCAAAAGACTTTGCAGACAGGCATTGGTCATTTTCATCGATGAATTCCGGACCAGCATCACCTGTCGACATGATGGCGCAAATTTGCATCTTTGCTATGACAATCGACGGCTGCATTGCAACCATAAGTATGTGGGGACAAGAGTTTCTTTTCTTTGTATATACTAATAGGCTCTTTTATTCAAAACATAGGAAGACGAGGAATCGGGTACAGACTGCCCAAGGTACCAGAGGTCGGAAAGTGGTGCATTGCAAGGACGACGATGGTGCAATGATTGGCCGGTCGAACCTATGCCAGCAGCGTTTTGCAGTCGGTAGGTTTCTTTGGTCGTACAAGGAAGATCGTTGTTCAGCAATTGACATGACGTTGGTTAGGCAACAACACTTGGCGCAATCTGATTTATGCGGTGAAGCGTTGTAATGAGCACGGGGTAAGTTCCTTGTAGTTTTGTGAAGCACTAGCTAATATATGGTTGTCTATAGTTCTTAGGCAGAGATGTCAACGCTGCGGCTCAAATGCGGTCCGTATTAAGATTGTATATGGAGACCAATGGAGATCTGCAATCTCGTCCCCTTCATCTTAGAAGATAGTCCCTTGTCCCCCCCCTCTGGTCTCAACATACGTGACCGAGTTTTAGATTTTTGGTTGTTGAATAAATAGCCACCCCACATTGCGAACATTATTCGGCACATCCCACACCGCCTTTTCCGACAGTTGGCATAGCAACAGCAACAACAGCAACAACAAGCAGCGGCACATGTCCATTTCAGTAAAAGGGATATCGGTTATCGGTGCGAGGCAATCACCTATTGTATTACTAGTATCAATGATGATGATCATTATCGAACCCATGAACAATCACATGTGTGACAATGGGTCGGTGTATGCACCCATCTATAGAAAAGGCAATGTAATAATAAAGCCCAATGCATATGACTTTTTAAAAAAGGAAGCACTAGGGAATAATGTGGTCTAAGAATCAAATGTTCTATTCATTATAAAGGAGAACGCATGATAGATTCAAGGTTCATCCGACAAAAGATAAAGAGATCCATGCAACTCCAAAGCTAGCACTAAATGATTTGTGCGTTGAGTTGATTCAGGAAGGTTGCACAGCCGATTGTATGTGGGGAAGGTGAGATAATAAAATCCAACACTTATGCAAGATAAGGATTGGACCAAAAGATGATCAGAAACCCACCATTAAGGTAAGCACAGCTGCTTCCGTGCATCCGAGTGCCGCCAGCCTGGATCACAATGTTATGTATTATACCCAAAGGCGTATGATGATTGGTGCTTTGAGCCAATGTACCCCTTCTTTCATCGCAAAAATCCTTCCCCCTTGAACAATCCCTGGGTAGGCATTATAGGGAGAAGCATATCCTTAGAGGTAAAAAAAAGGGAGATGAGATTCTGGGGGCCTCTAAAGATGTAAAAAGAAAAAGCGAGGCTCGCACCAGTTGTGCTTTACACATTTTTTGTTTTATTCCCAAACATGGTAGTTTATGTTCCCGAGCTGTGTCAAGAGCTTCTTTTACGTCAAAAAAGGAGCATCGAGGGGTGTGATGTAGAAGGTCTTTGTTATAATTAATATATCACTTAAACAGGTTGTCAATCAATGCCCGCCCACCACATCGCCTTGCCTAGACTCGGTGGGCTATAACACGTGTCCCAATGTTGTGCTGTGCATGTGTAGCCATACTGTACTCGCATTACCACATGGTCTGTGTATTTGCTAGGCATAGTGATAGGATGATTAGGTGCTAGAAAATGTGAGCTTCTTCTCGTATATGGCTGTCATTTGACCATGGCTTGTTAATTGAACCATTGAATGTAGATCCGGCATATACATAATGAGAGGGTCAACTGCTGCACGTACTTAGCGTAACAACAAGGCGGGGTACTATACTCCCGATGAAGGCTGTCAGGGACAATGTGTATTGTGGCAGGTGAAAGGATTCTGTGTTGGAGACAGCAACAAGCCAACGAGCACATGGATGATAGTTGATGTACTGCCAATGAGATTTCTCATCAGCCATGGTCATCAAGGAGCGAACAGATTTGATATTGAATATCCTCCATGGTTGAATAGTGGATCCGCGGAAAGATGCAGGCCTGGTTACGGCAAATCACCAATCAGAACAGCATTACCGCATCTGAGGCACTTTTTCCACAACACTCCCACCACCTCTTACCCCCACCATCATTCGGTTCGGTTCCGTGTTATGAATGGCCCACATAAAAAACTATTTTCAATATTTAAACCAACCACATGCTGATGCTTTCTTTTTTTCTTTTTTTTCTTTTTCTGTTTTCCCTTTGCTTGTCAAATACACCATGCCGAGAAAATCCACGTCGTCAACAGCAGCTACCTCCGCTGAGCAGCCGCTAAGACGCAAGGTCACATTGGCATGTATGGTGTGCCGCAAGAAAAAAGTGAAATGCAACGGCGTACAACCAGCTTGTTCACGATGCCAGACAATGGGTTTACAGTGCCAATATTCGGATCCCCCCAAGAAGCGTGGCCCACCCAAGGGGTATGTGGAAGTTATCAATAGCCGCGCTCGTAGAATCGAATCACTTTTAAGTAACTCAGGAGGTAATTGTTTCGCACAAAGCGCATGATTTAGTCAATGCTCACGTTATCTCATCTTGTAGTTTATCGTCCGATGATGACCACCAACCAAAACAATAATATCAGCAATAGCAATAACAACGACAACTCATTAACAAAAGAAACAACAACAACAACAGCAACAACAACGACGTCTTATAACCGCCAACAGCCTTCCAATGATATCCTCAAGTTTGTGGCTGATTGTGTGCCTACAACGTTCTATCAACAAATGAATACCTATTCGCCTGTACGTTTCTTGTTGCAGCACAACCGCTAGCGGTAGTGCTAAGGGGGGTTTAAATGTGATGGGGTAAAAGACACAGACCACTGATAAGGTCCTTCTATCGATCCACCTCTAGGACAGCCACACACCTTTGTACGACTTTTACCCGAATGATGATGGCATGATGATGAACATGATGATGAACAACGACGACGAACCAGCAGCAGATTTGATGTTGGCCTGGGTGGATAGTTTCTTTACGCATTTCAATGTGTTCTTTCCGATACTTGCACGCCAACATTTCCTGCATCAACTTGTGCATGAACGTCAAGGCATAGATCCACTTTTACGAGGAGCTGTGTATGCGTTGGGATGTCATTTTCTCAATCCGCATGATCGCACGGGCCGCTTGTGGTACGACAAATGCCAAGCGCTGATGCTCTCGACCAACATCCATATGTCCCATGATGTACCCAGTCTACCTACAGTGCAGGTGAGCTTTATTGGTTCTTTTTACAAATAATGCAAATGTCACTTATAGAACGTTTTTCTTTGCATGATAATAGGCTCTCGTGATCATTTGTTGGCACTCGTATCTCCTTGGTGACTTGCGTCAATGCTATACTATACGCCAACATTTAGCCCATGCAACGGGTGCCCTTGCAATGGTGCAGGGTCACACCAACAAAAATACTACCGTTGAGCAAGAGCTTGTGCGCCGTGCCATATGGGTTGCCCATGTGGTTAACCAATGGTTGTCGGTGTGTACAGGTGACCATGTTGTTTTTGGTTCTATTGATGGATGCCCATTACCAAAGCTTGAAGATTGTCAACTTCACGCCATTGATTGTCGCATATTACAACCACCGATTGTAGATGCAGCACCTACAGTGGAGTCAGCGTTTCAGGTTGCCGTGTTCTCCGAAATGGTTAAGCTTGCTTCAATTGTTCAGCGTGCCACCACTTTTCAATCCGTCAACAAAAATGAGATTGCCGAATGGTTATTTAACCTACCACCTTATCTCGATTGCAGCATCCACACCGACACAAATCGCTCTACTACAGAGGCACCATCACCTGTCGCACGAATTTTTCACATGTTGTACCACACCGTGCTCATCATTCTCAATCAACCTGATATCGACACCAACGTAGAAGCACGCAGCATATGCTCAACTTCAGCCAATACGATCATCCACCTTGCAGAGCAAATGACGGCTAATTCACCCGATCAAAGCATTTATCTTTATAATGTCTTTGGCTTATCAATCACGTTGGCAGCTACCATTCATTTGCATCTTGCGCGTTCTTTTGATCCACGCATTCAATGTCCTGCAAAAATCAATCTTGGAAAAAGCATGCATGTGATACGTAATGCAAATCCCACAACCATGTCGCATTTGCCTGCATTACTAGAACAACATGTTGCTTCACGTTATGCCATTTATCTCGGCCAAGAAAACAATAGCCAACAAGAGGATGATGGTCAACGACAGCAAAAACAGACAACATCCGCTGCTTTTGATGCGCCAGATGATGTGAACCAATCGCATTGCCGAAGTTTCAAGCGACCAGCAGACGAAATGGAAGAAGACAACTCCTTGCTCAATTATCATTTACGACAAGGCAAGCGTCCTTGCGTGTTTGATTTCAATAGCTGGCTCCCTCCTGAGCAGGAACAACAACATCAGCAACAACACGCAATCATTACTCCAGGCTCAAGCACCAGCACTTTGGATGACACCGCCAGCTTGATTGATCTCTTTTCAATCCCTGGTTGGGAGCAACAACAACACACATCACCCTTTTCCATTGATTCAACATCACCATCGCTGTCACCACAGCCCGATACAACACCATCACCAACAGCTACATGCTTCTCACCCGATGACTCGCCTCCGTTGCTTTCCATGAATCAGCTCCATGGCTTGATAAAGCAAGAGAACACCGATTTACTACTACTAGATAACATCTATCTACCGGTCACTGATCTCATGTGAACGGATGTTCTCTCTTTCTCTCTCTCCCTTTTCCTTTACATATCGGCTGGTAATTTTGATTTCATTGCATACCACATTATGACATTCAAATACCCCCCCCTCCCCTACTCTTGTTATATTCCATCACCCCCACTGCCATCTTTTTTTTTATTGTGTATATGCTTTATTCTTCTTCATCTTTCGGCTCATTATTATTACCACTATTACCATGTATGCACCCTATGCGACTCCATATAGACCTTTGTTTCTTATGAAACCTCATAACTCGACGATATGCAACCAACCTTCAATAAAACCAGTGTGGATCATGCGCATAACATAGATCATGCAATAGCATCCAGCGACATTTTCATCATCGTACTTCCGAGCCTGTTTTAGTAGCAAACAAAGATAATGTACCTCAACAGCAGCTTATTGTAAAAGGAAGTTCTCATGTAAAGTGGTTAATGCTTGTTTGGCAGCATGCCGTAACCTCTATGCGCATCTAAGAGCTTATGCCGCAACACATACGCCCATCATCGAAATACACTGGGTCACGAAAACATGATCAAGAAAAGCATTTAGCAGCTCACCGCTCACACCCCCATTGCTAGCCAATCAAATGACTCCTTCATGTATTGAAATGATCCTTGACAATGAAATTGGATACAATGAATCCAGGGCTATTCTTGATAGCAATTTATAGAATCGTAATCACATAAAAAAGAAACTTGATTGTACTTTGGGGATCTCTTGTACTACGCTTGTTGGGAGGGGGAGTCCTTTGTACGAAGGCTAATGTAAAGTGGTATGAATGATTTGGGAAATGGATTGTGGATATGGATCAAGAAGACTGGATGACAAGTGTTAAGAAAAAAGGTTTACTCAAGCAGGACGACGCATGATTTCAAGGTCAGTGTGTATGTTGTACAACGTGTTCCTGATCATTATGGTTCTCTACTACTGTCATTGCTCTCCGCAACCACAACCAGGACCGCCGTTCCCTTTTTTCATTCTCTTTCTTTTGTCCCTTCCCGAGAACACCAATCGTCGACCCATTCACGACCGCAATGGCATCAGAAGCACTCTCGCCTCATGTCATGCAAGCTCTGGAGGTGTATACCAAGGGTACCAAGGCCTGGTTCGAGGATGACAAGGAAGCTTGGGTGTCAGCATCTGTCAAGTCAAAAGAAATGACTGACACGAATGTTCGCATTGTATTCCAAGACGATGAAGACGAGTCCCGTGTAAGCCAACGCGTATATCCAACAACAACCATATCCGTCATCCTCATATCGTTTTCTTTGATAGGAACATGTCTATGAATCATCCTTGAAGATGCTGGAGAAATCACAGGGTGCTGATCTACCGCCACTCAGGAACCCACCCAAGATGGAGAATACGGATGATTTGACAAGCTTGAGTTATCTCAATGAACCATCAGGTAAAGGAGAAAAGGAGGATGAAGGGGATGTGTGAGTGCTTGTGCATGTTAAGGGATGATGTAAAGATTACAATGGCTTATCTCAAATCACATATACAGTCTTGAATACTATACGCACACGATACATGCAACACAACATCTACACGTATTCCGGCATCGTGTTGATCGCAGCCAATCCATTTGCCCGTGTTCAACTCTATGAGCCCGACATTATCCAACAATACTCTGGAAGACGACGTGGCGAACTCGAGCCTCATTTGTTTGCTATCGCTGAGGATGCCTATCGATGCATGATCCGTGAACAAGCAAATCAAACGATTGTGGTATCAGGAGAAAGGTATGGATGTATAGCGGGATCTTTATACACGATATGCTTATCGGTGTTTTGCAGTGGTGCAGGAAAGACCGTGAGCGCCAAATACATCATGCGTTATTTTGCAACAGCCGATGACAAGGAGACAGTTGGCAAGATTTCCAAGGATAGTGGTGCTGGTATGACAGAGGTGGAAGAACAAATTCTTGGTAAGTACTACTGCTATAGAGCGATGATGGCTATATGGATGCTGATTGGGGGTATTAGCCACAAATCCCATCATGGAGGCCTTTGGTAATGCAAAAACGACAAGAAATGACAATAGCTCCCGGTTCGGCAAATATATCGAGGTAAAGGATGGTAAAAGTGGTGTTATCCTTGAATACAATAGCTGACAACATTTTGCTTTCTTATATGTGTAGATCCAATTTGACCAAGGTTGCAACATTGTTGGTGCCAAGATCAGAACATACCTTCTCGAACGATCCCGTTTGATCTTTCAACCAGAGACTGAACGCAACTATCACATCTTTTATCAGGTAACAAGGGAATGAGAGAAAATGGGATATCGAATGGAAATCTAATGTATGTGGAAATGGGTAGCTTTGTGCTGGTATTCCGTTATCAGAGCGCAAGGAATTCGACCTTAAGGATTGGACCAAGTTTCATTATTTGAATCAAAGTGGCACTGGCACAGTCCCAGGGGTTAATGATGCTGAAGAATTCGAGCTTACCAAGAACTCCTTGTCGATGGTTGGAATTTCGCTACAGACGCAGTGGCAAATCTTTCGTCTATTATCAGCATTACTTCATATCGGCAATATCGAGATTGGTGGACGCAACGATGCCATGCTTTCAGATACAGAGCCTTCATTAGCTATGGCCACGAAGTTGTTGGGGATCAAAACAGCCGAATTTCGAAAGTGGATCGTCAAGAAGCAAATTGTGACGAGATCAGACAAGATCATCAAAAATCTCAGCCCAGCACAAGCAACGGTGGTACGAGATTCAGTGGCCAAGTACATTTATGCAAACCTATTCGAATGGCTTGTCAGCGTCGTCAACGAGAGTCTATCATGTCAAGAACCTGGAAGGGCGAGTACTTTCATCGGTGTCCTCGATATTTATGGCTTTGAGCATTTCAAGAAGAATTCATTTGAGCAATTTTGTATCAATTATGCCAATGAGAAGTTACAGCAACAGGTAAATTACATTACTTTGATCATGCTTGCATTGTTTAACTCATTGCCCTGTATCCTAGTTCAATCAACACGTGTTCAAGCTTGAACAAGAGGTAAAGAGGAATCAATGTATGGAAGAACGAGCAGGCTTTATTCATTCGAATGTTATAGGAATACGTGAGAGAAAAAATCGATTGGCAGTTCATCGACTTCAGCGACAACCAAAAGTGTATTGAGATGATTGAAGCAAGAATGGGTATCCTTTCTTTGTTGGATGAGGTAAAATGAGCCTATTCGTGGAGTGTGGCAGCCCTGATTAAGGAGTGTATGATTGTTGCAGGAATCTCGTTTACCATCGGGCACAGATCAAGGATTTTGCGACAAGCTCTTTGCCAACTTTGCAACCCCTACCTACAAAGGCTATTTTAAGAAGCCCCGATTCAGCAATTCAGCATTTACAGTCGTTCATTATGCCCATGAAGTACAATACGAAGCGGAGGGATTCATTGACAAGAACAAAGACACCGTTCCCGACGAGCACCTCAACCTTTTGCAAAATGCTGATTCCGAATTCCTTGTGGAAATGCTCCAAACAGCTACGGCAGCCGCTGCTGCTGCAAGTGCTGCAGCTCCAACACAAGTGAGTGTTCTTTGTTTATGATTATTTGAATGAACGTGTATGATAACACTTTTTTATTTACTAGTCAGGTCCCAAGCGGATGAATGCTGCCAAGAAACCCACATTAGGCTCCATTTTCAAGGTAAGCAAAAGAGGATATGGCATGGACTCATTATCGTTTATGCTGAATGGATTATTTTTGTTACATTGCAGCTCTCGTTGATTAGCTTGATGGATACTATTGGCCAAACCAACGTGCATTATATTCGGTGTATCAAGCCAAACGAGGCTAAGGTGTCTTGGGTGTTTGAACCAAACATGGTGCTAGCGCAATTAAGGGCATGTGGTGTTCTCGAGACGATTCGAATCAGCTGTGCAGGATATCCTTCTCGATGGACATTTGAAGACTTTGCAGAAAGGTGCAGCAGCCTATTTATTCTTATTTCTCATACGAAGATGCTGACAATGATTCGAATAATAGATACTACGCATTGGTGAGCTCGAAGCATTGGGATCCAAAATTGCAACCAGATATCCGCAACCTTTGTACCGTTATTCTCGATGGATGTATCAATGACAAGGACAAGTACCAAATTGGTTTGACAAAGATCTTTTTCCGAGCTGGCCAAGTAAGATATCTACTATTGTTTGTATCACAAGATAATGCAATTAACGAGAATTTATGTATAGCTTGCATATATGGAAAAACGGCGTGCCGACCGATTCAATGAATGCGCTGTACTCATCCAAAAGAACATGCGTCGCTACATCACAAGGAGGGATTACCTGCTTATGAAGGATATCACTATGCGGCTGCAGCGGGTTGCGAGAAAGAGTATGGGAATGAGGAATTTGCTATTGTTACGCCAAGAGCGGGTTGTGTTACTGATCCAGACTCATGCCCGTGGATATCTTGCCAAGCGGCGAATGGATGAACAACGCAATTTCCTTTCACGTGTGCAAGCTGGTAGGTCTATCAAACGATTGGATATTGTTTATTTGTACATGCATGATCTAACTCTCGTATGCTACAGCATGCCGTGGTCATTTGGCTCGCAAAGCATTTGGCAACTTTAGAGAAACGAACGCTGCCACCAAGATCCAACGTGTTTTCCGTGGATGGTATGTATAAAGCAATTATCAAAGGATGATGGTATAATTGACATCATGTTGTTAATAGGTCTGCAAGAAAGCGATATCAATCGCAACGAGATCACATTGTTGCTGTACAAGCACGTATTCGACGACGACAAGCTCGCAAGGCTCTTGGTGTTCTTCGCAGTGAGGCACGATCAGCTACGCATCTGAAGGAGGTCTCTTACAAGTTGGAGAACAAGGTGGTGGAGCTTACACAAAGCGTGACACAGCAAAAAGAAGAGAAGAAGGCGATGCAAGCTCAACTTGAGTCTCAACTACAATCATGGATCGACAAGTATGAGAAGATGGAAAAGAGAGTGCGTCAGCTTGAGCAAGACCTCCAAAACTCCAAAGCTGCTGAGGAAGCGTTACAACATAGCCATGAATCGTTACAACAAGATTACAACACTCTTCTTGCCAAAAGTGGAGAACATGAAAAGGAGAACAGCCGTCTCAATGCAGAAATCACCAAGCTACGAGAGCAATCTCAACAGCAACAACAGCAGCAACCACCACTTCGAGTATCTACAACACCAACAAATGGTCGAACAACATCATCATCTGCTTCAACTCAACGCGTCGAAGAGGATGCCAACATCAATGAACTTAAGAGCCAAATTGCAGCCCTCAAAGCACAACTCAAAAACAACATCAATGGGCCACGACGACAACCATCCGTCAATAACCTTAGCAACCGCAATCTATCACCTGCTGCACAACAAATGTCACCTACTGCCAATGGTCGAAGAGCCGTATCACCTGATCGCATGAATAACAATGGCCGTGTAAGATCATCTTCCCGCCGTAGCAGCCGTGCTGAGCAACAAGGCACAGTGACTTATGCCAATCGTGAGCAAATGCGACCCATGTCAATCGATCAGTCGGATACGCTACGTGAATTGGATGTTGGCAATAACCCTGAGGAAGCGGTATGTGCAATGACACATGATGAACTTAATGATGTGATGATTAACTTGTATACCTTATAATAGATGCGTGCTATCCTTTTGAATGAGGAAGCTTTGGAAGAGGAGATCCTTGAAGGTTTAATCAGGTCACTCAAGATCGTTCCCCCCAATGCACACGAACCCCCGTCGTACAAGGAGGTTGTTTTTCCTGCACATATCATTGGACTAAGCTTGACACAAATGTGGCGCTATGGTTACCTCCCTGAATCAGAACACTTGATTTTTACGGCTATGGATACGATTCAAAAATATTGCTTGGTAACAAAGATGGTGATGGTGGGTTGGCGTGCACGTGGTAGTGATTCTAAAGCATTTTATTATAGAGTTTCTCGAATGAAGAGAGCATTGTGCCATGCGCATTTTGGTTGACCAATACACACGAGTTGCTATCATTGGTGTGTTCTACAGAGCAAGATTTGGAGCGTGAGATGCAATACAATTCGGTTCACGGGCGACGCACGGTTGGGTGGCACGAATTTGAGAAGCTTGTCTCCACACTCAAATTTGAGTTACAGTGCCTAGAGGACAACATTTATCATCATTGGTTGACTGAATTGAAGCAAAGGCTAAGCAAAATGGTCGTCCCTGCCATCATTGAGAATCAATTGCTACCAGGCTTTGTGGCAAACGAGTCGAATCGCTTCTTCAACAAGATGTTGGGCAACTCGCAACCTACATTTTCCATGGATGATCTCCTCAACTTTTTGAATCGGGTCCATTTGGCTATGAAGTGTTATGCTGTTGAACCTACAGTGGTGGAACAAGGTCTTTCTGAGTTGCTCAAGTTAATCGGCATTACCACATTCAATGATCTTATTATGCGACGCAATTTCAACTCTTGGAAACGAGGCAAGTACCCGTATCATTCCCCAACAACAACAACCCATGTCATCTTTCCCATGCCCATCAACCCACCAACTTGTCCTCCCCCAACATACCTCATCAGCATCAAAAAGGATTTAACCTAATTTGCGTTTATACTTTGTTACCTTGTAGCCATGCAAATCCAGTACAACATTACACGACTAGAAGAGTGGTGCAAAGGACTTGATATGGCCCATACTATCAGCCATTTGGAGCATCTCAAACAAGCCGTCAAGTTATTACAGCTGAAGAAGGCAACAGCGGAAGATGTGGATATCATTTACGATGCATGTTGGCTGTTGACCCCGACTCAGGTGCAGAAGCTGATACAAAACTACACTGTGGCTGACTATGAAGATCCCATCAGCAATGATATTTTGAAATCGGTAGCATCAAGAGCCAACGGCAGCGACCACACCGATATTTTATTACTGGATAACGTTTCCTTGGATGATAGTCCTTATGAAGTGCCTGAACCGCATCCTGAAATTATTGCAAGCACCTATATCCCCACCTATGTAAGCATGTTTATTTATGATATTTGTATATATGATACGCTAACACAAACGCGTTTTGCATGTATAGCTCGATCTGAAACAAGTCAAACGTTTAATGGCACTTGCTGCACACATGAACTGAGGCTAGCAGTATTTAATTCTAGAAGCTCCCCCTCTCGGATTGTTATTTCTGCCCAAAAAAAGCAAGAAAGAATGTATAATAGTATTTACAAGGAAAAAGGAAAAAAAAGTGAAAGTGTCAAAGTGAATGAGGGATATACCAAGCTCTACACCAAACCTGTGGGAGGTGGATGATGGCGACGGGCTAGCATTTCACTGGGAGAAGGCAATTGAATGGCACTTGTGGCGGAGTGGTGATGGTGATGGTGGTGAAAATGATGCGAAGGTGGTGAGCGAATAGCAGGTGGTGGTGGTAAAGAGGATGATGATGATTGAGATGATGGTGATGACGAGGAAGAAGAACAAGATGAAATAAACTGCTGCATAGGTTGCTGTTGGGTCGCCTGCGTGGCCAACAGATCCAAATTACTTTCCCCTCTAAGATCATGGAACGAAGCCCATTTCCTAGGTTGAAGCAGCTGATCAGCAAGACCTGCTGATGGAGAAGGCCATGGCGGGGGTAACTGAAGAGCTTTACACGGGACGGGCCGATGAAGTTCGGTCACTGAACGGCAGGATCGGATGACAGGTGAATGTTGTTGACGCAAAGATGGCTTTGGTGTACTACTCCTTGATGAACAACATGAAGATGATGAATCCATTGGTTGTTGTTGTTGTTGTTGTTGCTGTTGTTGTTGTTCATGTTGATGATTGGCAAGTGCTGTATTGCTATTAGAGCGTCGTTTCTTAATCACCCTGTGGTGTGGAGTATGATTCGTTATTGTGGCACCAGGACCGGTGGTAGATACCGTGTCTTTGAGAGCTGACCGCCGTTGCCGGGATGCAATGATGGCTTGTTGTTGCCGTTGCGTCTTGAAAGTACCCAAAAAAGAAGCACGTAATTTTTGATCGTGATGATAATCACCAAACCATGAAGCAAAGCGAGACCACATATCGGATGAAGAGCTTTGTTGCTGTTGCCTCATGCCTCGCCATAATGGATGATGCGATAGTCGTTGCATAAATGAAGCCAATCTTTTGTTTACATAGACACGTGGTTGTAATGAGTAAAGGTTGTGTGGCAAAGGAAGAGAGAAAGTCGATTTCATTCCTCCCCCAACATACATTCCCCTCCTCCTCATCCCCTTTCTTATCCAACCCCTTGAATGGAAACATAGCCCTTACCGTTGTTCCTCTCGATGCAAGTCCCGAGTTATTGTTGTTGCATGATTTGATTGGTTTTTTTGCTTCTTATGATCACAACGTTGTTGATGATGAGTAAGCCACGAGTCGAAATGTTGCTGTTGTTGGTGTGGAGAAAGATGGCGATGATGGGACATCACGTGGATAGCATCCATAGGATGATGTACCAATCGCCCTGGTACAGCTGCAATGACCCCCAGACTTGCAAGTAAAGGGGCTGCAACGACACCGGCCATTAGTTCGGCAGGTGTCAATTGGCATAGCTCGGCAAGAGCTAACATATGGCGAGAGCGTGCAATAGGGATTACACTGTCAGTGAGCAAAAAGGAACGTCGTTCACAGGTGGTAGTTAATACATGATCGGGATGCAAATGGCGGCTGCTTAATGTATTGTATCCACCCAAAAGCGCGTTTAAATCTTCAACGCATAGGTATAACTTGCTATGATCATGCTGATATATACAAAACGGAGTTGGTGGTGAAGAGCCGTACTCCCCCAGTAGAATGGCTTGTAATTTCATAACCATAGTGTTTTCGAGGGCCAATGTTGTAAAACCGTGTTCTGTATGGTGGCAATAATGAAGGAGGAGCACTAACGGAAATATAAAGAGGAAAGAAAGAGGAATAAAAGGGGAAGAACGATAAGCAAAGCAAAAAGGGGGAGAAAGAGAGAATCTTTATTTTTGTGTCTCAGATGTTTATATAGAGTGCACATATTCATCCATCACCATTACCACCACCACTACCACCATGCTCTCTTTCTATGCATGCGTATACATGGCAAAATGCATCTGGGGCCATTCCATTCGTCCAACCGGAACTACTCCTCCAACGTCAAACCCACCCCCACTCCGTCCTTTTTTTTTCCTTCTCCTGCTCCTACTCCTTGTCTTTTTCCCCTTAACAATCTCTCTCATCAATGATCACTAGTGTGGCTTTCTTTTCTCTTTGATCCCCAAAAAATCGCATCATCCCTAATACTCCCCACCATAGGGAGATGAACATGTATGTCTATACATTTATACTTATGTGTGTGTGCATATGCCATGTTGATCTGCGATGGGGGGATCAAGTGCTGAAAGCGGAGAGAGGGAGAGAGAAAAGAAAGAGAGCTCTCTGTTATGAGCACCCCTTGATCGTTTCACATAGATACATCAGGACTCTTCCACGCGGGATAGAAGAGCAACATCACATGGCCATGTTTGTTCATCAACAATCTTTATTACCGCTCTTGAAAAGTTTCATATCTCTCTCTCACTCTCACTCTCCCCACACAAAATGTGCCTCGTTTGATTGTGTGTACATGCACACCTTTGTGCAACATGTTGCAACACACATACATCCATACATAAACACAAAACCACACGTTCTTATTACAAGCCTAAATGTCATACCTTCTAGCACCAGATCAACATCATTTAAAAAGGAACGGACGAATCTATATATTGGGGGGAGCGGTAAAAGCGTAGATGAAACATACACAGCATCACGTACGTATGTACATACGTATCCCATCATCCCACCATTTACAGCAACTCTGCCCATGAGTTAAAAAAGTTCCGCTAGCAACCCGTTAATCTTAAATCATTTACAACACCCCATGCAGGTTGCTATGGCAATGCAGCATGGCGTGAAAACGAAACCCATAATAGCCCTCAATACATACAATGATAAATGATGTCGTATGTATGCGTTGAAACATTTTTATGCTTTTGTTCCTGCAGGCACAAGTGTCTTTTATTGGTCTGTTGACAATCATTATGAATTACTGCTTGTATTCATGGATGAAACATGGTGTTGTACAATATGCCAATAGTCAGATGGTGTAATGTATCTCTCTAATGAGGCAAACCATGCTGGAAGGGGGATCCGCATTTGACAGCTGCATTGGTGGAGTTAAGCGCTGAGATAGTCGGGTAATTTTGTGGGCACTGAAAAGTGGGCCTCGCTTGACTCTATACTTGCTTTGTTCCTTGACACTGATCTCGCCTCCTACCCATTGCCTCACAATGTCGTCCGACGAAGAAGAATCCATAAGCTCAACACCACGCTTGCACAGCATGGCCGATGACGATAACTTGGACACTGAAGGTATTTGAAGATCATGGACCACAAAGACACGCGTTCACCCACACTCATTCAACCAACGCGTTGGACACACACACTAGATGCCACGTCGCTACGCAATTCACCTGCAATGACACCTACACAACGCCGAGCATCGTCGTCAATGACACTAGACATATCAGACGACAAAGCTGTAGACGACAACGATACCAAGACTTCGCCTATCCAACAACGCATTATCGACTTTTCGGTCAACCCTGCTGCTTTGAATTGCAAAACCTATGATTGTGTTCCATTGGTATTCAAGTGGATGAGGGTGGTTGCTCGTTTGTGATGTATGCTTACCATTGTTTTATGATACTTGGGGGTAGGTGGCTGCTCTTCATCCAGCACAAATTTATACTGTTGCGGCAACAAAGTGCTTCCGATGGGTGTTTACTGGAACCGATGAAGGATACATACGCAAATGGGATTTCTATGCATCGATGAATGGCAAATCAGCACTTACACAGGCTCAAAGACATCACCATGTCGACTCTGTAACCATGGTAAGTGTACATGTATGGAGGAATTGCCGCATACTTATATAGTGAGTGATCTTATAGTCCGGTGTGATATGTTCATGGTGGGAAAATGAGGAACAACCAGGTAAAGCAACATGCGTTCGATAAGATAAGGAAAAGGGTATTAAGCTTTTTCATTAGCGCCTGTCAAAACGGAGCCGTCTACAGAAGCTGGATCGACCGTGCCATCATCAGCATCCTCAGTTGGCGACGGCAACAAGCTATCACCAGTGTACAGCATGGATGTGCAATCTGAAGCTTTATGGGGCCTAACGGGTATGGAAAGCGGCAATATCAACCTTGTGACTATACGACATGAGGAGGGCAAGTGCCATCACGTTTTACGCAATCATACGGCACCAGTGTCTGTGCTGCAAATCACACCGCAAGAAACAGGCGTGATCAGTGGATCTTGGGATAAATCGGTTTTGGTAAGTGAATCATGTTATTTTATGTACATCAGCAAGGTTAATCTTTTGGGATTTAAAGGAATGGGACCTAAACACGGGATCCGTCGTTCGTAATTATGGTGGTCACAGCTCTCAAATATCATCAGCATCATTCCGACCCATATACAAAACGTCTTCCTCCAGCAATGAAGGTGATCTTGAAACGGACAAATCAACGACTGAGAAGGAGGACACCACCACCACCACCACCACAACAACAACAACAACAACAACAACCACTGATCAGCCATCATCGACAAAAGTATACGAGGAAAAGGATGAGAACATCTTCTTGACAACCAGCTTTGATGGTCAATGTTTTATCTGGGATCGGCGAGAACCCGAATCAGCTGTGAGGAAACTTGGATTACCAGATAAGACTCCTCCATGGTGCCTTTCGGTAAGGTTTATCACATGATCCCAGCCAAGCCCATTGATATTCATGGTGAAATTTTAGGCGTGTTGGAGTGCTGATGGATCCAAGGTTTATATGGGAAGGCGAAATGGTCAAGGTGAGCGGGTAAAAAAAAAGGTCATACCATAGCCATATCACTTATATTTGTACAAATGCAGTGGACGAATGGGACTATGCAGCACAAAAGTTGATAAGATCTTTCCGGATGCCAGCCAATTCTGGTCCTGTGTCTTGTGTGGCAAGTATGCCGAATGGGAAGCACATTATATGGTAAGATGCACATGTCCCATGCGTATCCATTTTCCTTTTTCACACTCATTTACCGTTACACGATAACCCACAGCGCTTCCAACGACAATGTGCGCCTCTGGAACACGGAGCTCGAGTCATCGTTCAATATATACCCTGAAGGAGCAGAAAGGCCGGCCAAGACATCCAATACCATCCCCTTTACAATTTTGCCTGGTCACCATGGTGGATGCATATCGCATATAGGTAAAAGGACTTTGTGAAGGAATAGCAACGAGTCACAGGCTAACAAGAAGGCGTATGATAGTGATTGACCCCACATGTCGTTACATGATTACCACATCAGGGAACCGAGGATGGGATGGTGTGTCCACCAACGCATGTTTGTTTTATGACATTGCTTCGATTGTCTGAAAAGTATAAACGCAAGCTTGTTTACGAATTGCACAATGCAACAGGCGATAGTCCCCACACATGATTGTACTCATGACGAATTAATGCGCATAACATGGGCTCCGCTATTGCTCACTTGAAAGGGTGGCATTAAACAAAGCTGCAATTATCTATACAGTGTACCCATTCCATAGAGATGAATAATGTATCATGACAAGCGAATAAAGGGAAGCAGTAACGAATATATTCCAAAATCATCCGGTACACAGTTGCATTTTATATTACCTTTTTATACGGAGCAACAAGTTAGCTGCTGCAGGCCAAGAGAAGAAGGATCAAAAAGCCCAACATGGTTGTGTGGGTTTGTTTTCTCTTTTTTACTTTCTTCCTTTCTCTCCCTCTCACACACACTCTAAGAAACACACACACACACACATATATACCACTGACAATGTCATCCACATCCAACCATAATCGCAACTTTGTATATTTTGAAACGACTCCACGAGCTTATTACGATCACTGCACAACAGCGACACCCAACTATGATTTATACCCAAGTCTATCCCGTAGAATGGGAAACGGCTACGTACATCGACCCTCTCGACCACCCGTAACGCATGCACAAGATCGACAAGTGAACTTTGCAAGTATGAATATCATACACCGAGGAGAAAGGCGAACGTGGTACAGCCCTCACCCACTCCTTGACCTGTTTTCACGATTACCGACCTCCGAGCATGACGATGACAGAACAAGGAGGACAACGGTACCCGGTCAAAATGATGATACCCACCTTCCACCATGGGATTTGTACCCCCTATTGCTTCGAAACGTAAAATAGCCACCCGATGCGTTGTTTTGTTACCCAATACTAATCGTGTTTGTTGTTTAGGTGGAAAACTTTGGTACCGATGAAATGAGGCAACGACTTCATCGTGCAATGACAATGGTGTAAACATCCAACAAACAATCATTCACAACAATGAGAGAAGCAAAAAGGTCTATTCTTTATATAAAGGTCAATATATATACATTCATTCGCATATCCAAAATGGTAGCTTTTGTTGAATAAAAGGGAGGAGTCAACATACACATGGATGGTGGTATATATATATACATCTAATGTAAGCCAATGTAAAATGAACCAGCAATTGATAAAGGCTTCACATGAATGGTGGTGGTGGTGGATGGATGACGGGTGGCACTGCTATCATCTGGTAACACCTAATGTGTATGTCTCTGATGTCTTGTATTGGCTTGCTGCGAGTGAGGTGGATGTGACCGAAGGGTTGCGTTTCAAGAGGTCTGTAAGGGTAGAGGACCATCGAGACTTGTTCCCTTGATGATTGTCAGAATCAAGATACACCCCGTCTCGGTAAACGCTATCGTAGTACTCGCGGTCATGCGATGCGAATTGCGATTGAGACAATCGTCGTTTGGTGTACTTGTTTATCTTGCGTAGGTCGTATTGTGTCTTGAGCTTTCCAATAAACCCCATGGTAACCACGCTCTTTTCCCCACAAGAACAAATGGGTGAGAAAAAAGTGAAAGAAGACGAGTACACAAGTATGCAGTCTCCGTGGAAAATATATGAAAACGGTTGCTGGTGGATGATCTTTTTAGAGTTTAACCGCAATGTGGCAACTAGTTTTTTCCGCAAAGCAATGCCGGAAGACGCATGATCAATTATTCTTTGTTCCGCTCTCCCCGTACAGTGTCAATTTTAGGAGGTGGGGTTTAATCTGCATATCACAAAAAGACATGTTCACAGTGAAATAGGGCTTTGTACTATGCTGAGCCACTTGACAACATGACTTTTGATGGTGAAATTTGGATACAGGTATATGCTTAAAAGATAACAAGGAGGCTAAGTTCAAGGGGTGTAAGACAAAGATTAGGGTGGTGCGCGCCGTATGATGAGAAGAAGCCCGCAATATCCAGTCGCCGCTTAATCCTATAAATTACTCGTGTTCTGTTGCCAAGAGTGTTACCGGGTTTTCCATCTTCTTTTCTTCTTCTCTTTTGCCATGAGCTACCAGCAGCAATATCCTCAAGGACAATACTACGCTCCACCACCTCCAAATTATCAAGGAGGCTATGCTCCTCCCCCGCCTCAACAAGGATACTATCAGCCGACGTAGGTTTATATCCATTGCGCCCTATTCCATATCAGTATGGATGTTCCTGAAAGCTGATTTTGTGTTATTGCATCATGTGCTTTACAATAGTCCTCCTCCTCAAACCGTTGTTGTTCAACAACCCCATCAACAAAACTCGGCTGCTGATGATTGCTGTTGTGCCTGGTAAGTTTGTTGTTTCATTTGAGCCGAGAAAAGGGATAAGAGAAAAGGGTGCACAAAGAAAAAAGGCCCGAGTAGTTTATTTTTTTCTGATTATGATCATTTGGAATAGTTTGGCTGGTATGTGTATTTGCTGTACGCTCGATGCACTATGTTAGGCGGCCCCGCATTATTACTCGTCCTTCGTACTATCACCACCAATGCAAGCATCCTATCATAAACCATTGCATTCGCCTCTTTGTCCGCTAATTAGCTACCTGCACATCCATTCCCTACTTTTCTCTATTGTCATACTAGTTTATTTAGAATCCGTAATCAAAGATTGTTGAAAAAGAAGTAGCGTGGTCATTTCTTTTTTCCCTATTAATAGTTGTGGCGCATGAGCTTGTGGTTGTGTGGTTGTGAGTGACACCATCAAATGCTTGGCAACGAATAAGATATGTGTAATCGGAGTAGTCATTGTTTCTCAGATGCGCGTAATAGGCAACCTGCTTCTTTGCTCCTCGGAGGTGGTGGTGGTGTGGAGGATGCATCATGTCAGCAAGCCTTTTAGGAAAAAAGCGTAAGCTACTTACTACCACTACTACTACTTGCAACCGCTCCCCTTTTCCATATTCAACTTTGCTCTTTTCCAGGGTCTCTTGAATCAGAAGAAAAGTCCATTGCAGCAAGCGATCACCCGTTCACATTTGTTCCTCCTCTTTCACCAGGCCAGAAACTCTTTGATCAACGCTATCTCAGTGCATCGTTTTCTCGCGATCAACGTACCTCTACCACACCTCCACATCGTGTTCGACGACGACGATCGAATAGCTCATTAAGGCAATCAGGACCCGTAACAGGAACGACGGCAACGACACAGCCACCAGCATGGTCGAATCAACAATCACGTGCTCAAAGTCGAATACCGGCTAACTGGGCCATGTATATCCCCATTGTCTACAATGCACTCGTCGCGTTACCCATATTATACATCGTATTCTTGGTCGTATGGACTTTTAGTAATGACTTTCAAATCAAATCAGAAGAGCATCAAGCAGGTAATTGGTATCATAAGACTTGTCAAGATCACTATTGACATACAATCCCATTTGAAATAGGTGTCTTGCAACAAGTGGCTTCATGTGCAAAGAACTATGAGATCAATCAATGTCATCCTTCATCCCGTGTACCAGCATTAGAAGACAAGTGCAATCATTGGGAAGCATGCTTGAATCGCAATCCATCCATGATATCAAGGCAGGTGAAATCATCTCGAATGATGTTCATTGTAAGCTAACATGGTATTCATTCAGGACTAAGATATTTGCCGAAATCGTTGCAGAGACATTGAATAGCTTCGTGGAGCCCATCTCTTACAAAGCAATGGTAAGGAAGGGAGGGAGAAGGTTATATGGGATATAGGGCTGACATCCTTGGTGATAGCTCTTTTTCGGTATTGTCATCGTTGGCCTCCTTGTCATCTCCAATTTCAATCTGGCAACATATTACAGGAAGCGATCAAGCATTCATTACTATCATCAACAACTACAAACATCAACAACCCCATCGACATCCATTTCTACAACAACACCACCATCATAGCATTTCCTATTCCCCCACCCAATTGAACTTGTTATTAGCATTGCCAACAGCTCATTATCATCTCCCAAATTTTGTACAAAATATAGATGAATGTGCGTATACCATGATGCATAACGACTCGGTTGATTTGAATTGTGTTTATCCCTTATCTATCTGACACCTCCCATTCACTCAATTGGTAACGTTCTTCTACAGCAATCGACTATAAGAGGCAACCGACACCTTTAGCATTCAAAGTCCTTTTTAGCTCAAACTAACACCCGTTGGGTCTCACGGCCTTTTCCCCCCTTTTCACCTTTACCCTTCAACTATGACAAAGTCCTTCACCGGTTCTCCTCACACAGTAAGCGATCGTTGTGTTTCCGTTGGGTAGGAAACGATAGACAACTAACAACGGTTGTCATGGCAGGACCAAGCATTGGCAGGTTTTGGTGCTGGCCTTGTATCCACTGGCATTTTGCACCCCTTGGACGTGATCAAGATTCGATTTCAAGGTACGTGACATTGCGATCTCGGTACTCTGATTGCTGGGAAGCCTGGGAAGGAAAAAGGACCAACAGCTGACTGTATGCATCATAGTGGATGCCGCTAAACGATCCGAGCAGCGACCTTTGATAGGTGGAACTATCAAGGCCTTCCGAGACATTGTGGCAAACGAAGGTGTTTTCCGTGGCCTTTATCGGGGAGTGACACCCAACATTGCAGGCGCTACTGCAAGCTGGGGATTCTACTTTTGGTGGTACGAGACATTGTCTATATTTTTATGGAAGCGGGATTGTACCTAATGATAACGGCATAAAACAGGTACAGTTTAATCAAGAAGCACATGAAGAAGGATGAGAACGGCAAATTATCAGCTATACAACATTTGATCGCTTCAGCAGAAGGAGGTAGGTCATAGGGAGATCGAGGGGAAAAGGGTATGTGTGTATTGATCTACCATGCCCATACCAGGTGCTTTGACGGCTTTCATGACAAATCCCTTCTGGGTGGTCAAGACTCGTATGTGCACTACTACTCGTTATACCCCAGATGCATACACCGGTTTGTGGGATGGTCTTAAGCGATTGGCACGTGAGGAAGGTATCCGTGGTCTCTATCGTGGTATGGTACCTGCTATCTTTGGTGTCTCGCATGGTGCTATCCAGTTCATGGCTTATGAGGAGATGAAGAAATGGCGTAATGATATCCGTAAAGAAGATGGTGTCTCTCCCAAAGAAGAGCAAGATGCAAAATTGAACAATACCGAATACCTTGTCATGGCAGCATCCTCCAAGGTTTTGGCAACCGTTACCACCTATCCCTATCAAGTGCTTCGTAGCAGACTTCAGGTACCTCGTTTTCATAATACGCATGCGTTCATTTATTCATGTAAATCATTTGTAGGATCGATCAACAAGAGATACCTATATGGGTGTGATGGATTGCATTCGAAAGATCTCAGCTGCAGAGGGATACATTGGCTTTTATAAGGGCCTGGCACCCAACATTATCCGTGTACTACCAGGAACCTGTATTACCTTTTTAGTATATGAAAACCTTAACCAATTCTTCAAGCGACATGCTACCGAATAATATAGACTACGATTTAATAAAGAAACCAAGTATTATGCATGTGTCTGCGTGGCTTTATTAAGGTAATCGGGTATGGTTCTCTATAAAAAGATACATCGAAAACTTTCATTGGGAAAGTTGTTGCATAAATGCATAGCCGACAACGGCCAAAATACATACAACGACAGGCATCCAGGCAACAGAAGATGACTTGGTGACGGCCTTCGAGGATGTATTTGCTTCGATCCACTGCTCGATCTAAATTATGCAAAAGGAGGATGAGTCAATGATCCATATGGCCCCCACTTGCACGTTTCTCAACTTACCCTGCCAACAGCGATCGAGATTTCCATAAAGTTGGGATCATCAGCCTCGTTCTTTTGAGAAATGACTCTAATGTAGTGTCTGAAAATGGCGACAACACTGTCCATGTCTTTGCTTGCGAGGATCAACTTGACAGCTTCACCCTTGCGGATCTTGATGTTGCGTTCAAAGACTTCCATATTGTTGAAAACGAGTGCGAGAGTGGCAATAGCCATGGTCTGAGGGATAGCGCAAAAGTTGAACACCGATTGATTGCGAAGTTGATTGAGATACGTCAAGACATCAGGGACCAAATCGAGGACATTAAGCACCATGGCGTTGAGACATGCACGTGCCTTGGCCTTGTTCTCGGGCTTGATAAAGTCGGAAAATTCGTCTGCATATTGACCCCAAATCTCACGTGGCCAGAATTGACGACCTTCTTCAAGATCTTCACGAAAGTCACGGATGATGTTGGTCTTTTGAAGGAACAAGCCCATACGATTTGAGAGATCCTTGTTTTCTCCTACTTGGGGTGATTCCAATCCTGAAGCCGAAAATAAATCCGAAAGACCATAGCCCACCAATCCAGCAACATAGTGGCAATAGAGGTTGAAATCAGCAATAGTCGCCACAGATGTATTCTCACGGTGCTCTCCTGCCGCATAATCCGCCATGCCATTGCCCATACGATGAGTGATGTCGGCAATCACTTTTTGGAACTTGTCATCCAAACGCAAAAACTCGTCAATCACCACATCAAAATGCACGAGTAGCTCACGATCCTTCTCATCCGGTCCACCTATTCACATGTCGGTTGTCAATGTCTTGTCATAAGCTGACGAAAATGATACGTACATTCATGGAATGTCCATCCACGCTGATAGATGATCTTATCAAAAGAACGAAGTACTTCAACTTTACGATCCAAAGGCAATGTCATATCGTCCTCAACAGTGTCCAAGCCTCGAAGTACAAGATAAAACAAGCAAATCTATGTGCTTACTGTTAGTGGCGGTTCCATATCAATCTCTCCTAACGCCGATTGCTGTCAAGGGTTCCGAGAATGAAAAAGGGCGCGTAAATGCGTACATGGATACATGCAACACCCACACACACAATACACAACCTCATCCTCTCTTGCAAGCTCACTCCCTCCAAGAAGAATACTTACAGCGTCGCGAAGCTGATCGTCCAATTCCTGAATGACGGCTGCAAAGCTACGAGAAGTCTAATAACAACGAGACGAATGAAGGTGTAAGTTAAGCACTCGTTGCTAGACAACACTATGATCGGTTGTACCTTATTCAGAAAGTAATAGCATCGGCGCTTGCTTTCATCCTTGGCCAAGTTCTCTTGATGGATCCGGATGTTTTCAGACTTGGGAGCAAACTTGTACGACACAAGAGCTTGAAGCTCGGAAGGGCGCGTAAGGGATTGGAGAATGGCACTCAACATGAGATGCAGTGAAGGATGCCGGAGAAGAGATGATAAAAGAGCAGCAAGGGAAGGTACAAAGAGTTCCTCGACAATGAGTTAAAAAGGGCACTCCGAAAATCCGCATTCATGGCCCTGCAGTGCTGTCATGTCCTCCTTCGATAAAAAATGCTCATTGCTTGAAGCACGATGCTTTCTTTCTATCAATGACCATACGTTATTCATATTAAAAATGACTCTGCTACCATCCTCTACGTCCCCATATCAATATGAAATACCCCCAAAACACTGAAAAGTAAAGGTTGAATAAACTATCTGGATCAAAGGACTACGCAGCTTTCAACAACGCTCATTCGTTATACTAAGGACAACATTGAA
Source organism: Lichtheimia ornata (assembly GCF_029851405.1). NCBI lineage: Eukaryota > Fungi > Mucoromycota > Mucoromycetes > Mucorales > Lichtheimiaceae > Lichtheimia > Lichtheimia ornata. The sequence goes on along the minus strand of NW_026695457.1, from coordinate 11,082 downwards.
TGGTACACTAAAAGATGTGTAGATGCGTGGTATCGCAGCGAAATCGACCTAGGCCATCATACGTAGCACTCTTGTCACAATGCAGATATAGCGTTTGATAGTCAACCATACTTCATAGCTTATGCTTGGATCAGTTGAGATGCTGGGGTTATGATTAAATCAAGCATGATGCATATCAAAGGAGGAGTACTCATTCTCTACTCATATTGTCCACATGTAATAAGCTCATCCAATACACAAAGTGATACTATCGGTAAAACCCTGCCGCTTTATTCGTTGCTAAGCTGTTGATATTCCTTTTCCTTTTTGCTATTGACAGCCATTCTCAAAAAGTCATGCACCTTCTCGACCGCAGTAAGGCATTTGTCATGGCATTCGAAATACTAAAGACAAGGTTAATACAATGATGAGAAAACGTGTCTGGATATCGCATACCTGTTTCTGAGAGAAGTCGCCTCTTGAGTCGGATAATAATATGTTAGGGGTTGCACTAAGGTTGTCGAATGCAAATGTGTGTACGGATGATGCGCTCTATAAACCCCATCCATTATTAGCCACATGTCTTGATACTGAAAGACGAGGGATGTGATGGAGTTACCTCGAGTTCTTTGGTTGTTGGATCCATGACAATCTCATTTGTGGTACGGTCTATCATGCAAGACATGGATGCAATCATGAAATTCATTGGGACACCGGCATCCACCAACGCTAAGCTCATTGCATTTAATGATGCAGCGATCGCCTACGCATCCATATTAGCATAGCTATCCTCATGATACAACATTTCCATATATATACTTTACCGATCCATCATCCTTCAAGATCTGCACGACGATTTGTATAAGGGTTCGAGGCATCATACCACCAAGAATAACAGGTTCAATGGCCCTCCGTAATGTTTGCTCCATCAACTTTTCCTTTGTCGCTGGCACACCCATTGACGGCCGTACAACCACTTCCACAGTAGCCTCATCCATCTTTTCATCGCGCAAAGGCACCTCCACTGGACCGAGTACTGATACCATAACGGACGTTTCACCTATCACACGCACGACTACTTAATCGCCAGTGGTCACTTCCCATAGTGCCGTGGACGCGTTACCTAGATCAAATGTCGCCGATCCATCCGCCTGATTCAATACGTTTTGTGATGACGAGAAGCTTCGAAGCTGCGTGTTTTCGGTTCGGCGATCAGGTCTCATTGGGGGGCACAAAAACGGAAGAGGAAGAAAAAGTCTTTCTCAGCTGTCTCTTTTTCCCAGTTCATATCGCTGCATATGGAGGTCGTCAGCATCGCCGAAAGAAGCACTGAGCAATTCGTCAGCTTGTTTTACGAACAATACGATAAGCAGCGTAATGTAAGCGGCAAGATCGAACTATACACTACATGTCACTCATGGGATCGTTGTTGCACATAACATACATAGCTGCTTGGCAACCTGTATCGAGACAACTCTGCCATTTTGTGGAATGGTATGCAATCGAAGGCTGTTGCTATTACAAGATACTCACCCCCACATTCTATAGGCAACGCATTTTCAGGTGCTTCTCAGTTTGCCGAGTTTTTGAGCCGTTTACCAGCCTCACAGCATGAAATCACTGCATACGATTGTCAACCTATCGCTGGTACCGTATCACACATACACACACGCACATGTATCGCAGCGCGCGGACTAATGATCGGTATCCATAGCAACCATGAATCCCCAAGGCACCTGTGGTATCCTCATCAATGTCACCGGCATGGTCAAATATGAAAACAGCCCTGGCAAGCAATCCTTTTCTCAAACATTTATGCTCGTTCCGGATCAAAATCAAGCTACCAACTACTTTATCCAAAGTGACAACTTTCGGTAAGGCTTTTAACAATGACACCCATTGGCTCATTGTATCAACTCATTTATATTGTAATCAGCTTTGTGTAGTAGTAGCAATACCCTGTATATACAAAAGAACTAAAAGCATTTAATGACATGTGTGTGTGTGTTCAGTCTGATGTGCTATGTGATCGCCTAATGATTGCTGTGATCAGCTTTTGAAAGAGATGTCCCTTTTCATGTGTGTGGTAAATTAAATCATTGGCAGTTTCCTTGGTGTTGAAATCATTCATTGATATGCGCTCGATCACGTGCTTTGCTAATGCTGCCAGCTTGCTGCCTTTGTGAAGACCTAATGGCCATCCATTTAAGACAATCCCACTTATTGATCCAATAGCATGAGATGGTCCAAGTGATACCACCATCGATATTTGACATCCACAATAAGGTTGCACTGCTGCCCCTCTAAAAAGATTCTTTACATTGCGTGCGAAATGTACTGCTTGCATATGGGCAGTGAAAAAGAGCTTGGGCTCATCCATGTTATTCACATCACCAATAGCGAAAATGTTGCCATCCCCTGCATCACGTTCAACTTGAAAAAAGGGATCCACACGAACATGCTTCTTGTCATCCAGCCAACTAGCATGAGATTTCTCCAAAAATCGGGTATTGGGTCGAATGCCGGTGCAAGTGTAAGCAAGATCACAATGGATCTCTTGATGCGTTTCGGATGTTTTGAAGATCATAGGTTGATCCTGATTTGGTTGTGCTTTTTCTCCCAAAATCAATTTGACGGAATCAAGGCGATCAAGCACTCGCTTTGCACCATCACCCAATGACCCGCCACTAAGAACAGCGTCCGTAGCACTCACCAATGTCACCTGCTTTTGTGGTGCCCTGCATGCAATCTCCGTGGCAACCTCCACACCAACAGGCCCTGCACCAATACACAAGATACTTTGGGCTGCTTTATATTGATCACGCTTCTCTCGCAAGTAATCCAACCTGTTAGATAATTGCATCAAGTGTGGCTCGTTTGTGGCATCTTCGTTATTATCTTGGCAAGGGATCTTCCATGGGTCATGATAAAATGATCCTGTGCAGATAGCGGCAATGTCGTATGTCAATTCTTGGCCACCCTTAAGAATCACTGGCACAAGAAGAGTAGTACAAAGGAATCGATAAATATCCGCCCTATGCATGATGCATTGTATATACACCCTTACCCGTTTGCTCATTGATATCATCCACCATTCCAAGCACAAAGTTGACTCCATAATTGGATAAAAATGATGGATAATCTGCTGTGATTCGGTGGAAGTGCTTTTGAAATTGATCATCAGTTGGCTCGTACAATACAGAGATAAGGCTCGGTGTATATTCGAAAAATGACTATAGCAGAGCAAAATGCAAGCATTTTCATTAGTGTATCGCTTTATTTCGAGATGCCTTGTTTCTACCTTGCAATCAACGAGCGTCACATCAATGCCATGCTTCTTCTTTTCAGGCCCAAGTTTCATGGCTATAAGAAGCCCAGCAGCTCCACCACCAAGAATGACGACCTTTTTGATATCTGTGGTCGCCATGACAACGGTTGTTGAAAACTCCGTAAAGATGAAAAAGAAAGAGAAAGAAGGATTGTGACTCTGGACACATTTCACATGTATATCACTGCCTTGTGTTGACTATACCCAATCAGGCCATTATTTGTGGTCATTTGATCCTTTTCATTGCTTTACGATTACCCTTGTTGTTGGGAACCTCATACGAGCATGATGGATCAAAATGACAGCGTGATCTCGACTCTATTACTTAGTGCGTTTCTTATGTTCTAAAAACAGAAAACGGTTGCACCAAACATTGCTAGCACGCGTACCGCGTCTTTGTGATGGATGATTGTCGAGAATGCGTTGTCTGGGGAGGGAGATCTACGCTTATTGGTAGTACAAGGGTCCGTGTCATTTGATTTGGAATGTCATTCATAGAACTTTATTCGCTTGCTTATCTCTGTGCTTGTCGTTTTTACATTCATCATGAGCGAGAAGCGAACAGCTTTGTATACTTGATGATTTAGGGATGCTGGGAATGGAAACATGATTACACACGTCACCTTGTTCCTCCCCCAACAATCATTACGAGAACGAGTTCCTTGATTGCTCGATGCAAAACATCACATGGACACGTTAGCCAAGTAATGCAACGGTGATAGCATCGATACTTGGATAAGGAAAAAAGGAGCCCCCTTAGCGTTAAATGAGGTACACGATCATATTTACGCTATTCTTTCATTGTTTGTACATACGTATCTCGTTCTTGACGACGGGTGGTGTTCGCTTTTCAAGTCTCCCTTTTAGAAAGGAGGGTTTGCCTATAGACGAAATGTATTCCCCGCTACTTTGGTTACATGTTCAGACTTGGATAACAAGGAGATGGGATTACAGCTGTGGTAATGAACGTACCATTTTTATAGATACGTTACTATTGCTGCATGGTACATACATAGCTGACACAATGAGTACGTACGTAATGCATGCAATGCATCAATTAACATGCAGGCTGCAGAATTAAAAAGAACGGACGATACATACATTTCTTTTTCGATGGTAAAAGAGACCGATGGTTCACATACGAGGCGTTTGATGATTCCAGTGACTAACATACAATGCGAACCACCAACAGCCCCTTGCCCACGAGCCGGCACACTCAACCCCCGAAAGGATAGATATACCCCGACCAAAGGATATTCAGTGAAACAAGAAAAGAATATCTTGTTGACCCCTGTCGGCAGTAAGCAAAGAAGTTAAATGTGTATGAGTGAGTAGTGTAATCCTCAGGGTCAGCTTTATTTGCTTTGTTCACGTGCATATACATCTCTTTATCCACTATGAAGATGGCTATTCTGCAATCTTTCCAGTTTTATCTCCATATGGACTGGCTTGGGGCAGAGATACCTTATTTTAGGATGCACGCGTGCACCTTGTGTCTCACAACAACGATGGCAAGCTGAGTCTGGGTGGATAAACGATCCAATCGAAAATGAGATTCCATTCAGCTGCGTCACGACTAGTGGGCTCCTTTAAATCCAGCCTTTCGCGTCCGATCTATCCTTTTCCTTCCCTCTCTTTTGAGACTCTTACTTTTTCACACACCACTCAAAACTTAATTACGCCATGGAAGACGAAGTTGCTGCCGTAAGTTGAAAAGTCATCTCTGATGTATTGTCATCTGGGTCCCTGGATGAACACGCGTGCCTCGCTTTCTCTCTCTGATGGGCTAGCGCCATGATGAGCGGGTGCGCGTGTCGTCATCTAGTCCTCATCTGCTGCCAACAAGGTACTCATCTACATACTCTTTCACTATAGCTCGTTATTGATAACGGCTCCGGTATGTGCAAGGCCGGTTTCGCCGGTGATGATGCCCCTCGTGCTGTAAGTATTGGGTTATGAATATGAGTGGGGGGATTTACAAGGTGCCAAGTGTTGACATAAACATCTAGGTTTTCCCCTCCATCGTTGGTCGTCCTCGTCACCAAGGTGTTATGGTTGGCATGGGTCAAAAGGACTCCTATGTTGGTGATGAAGCACAATCCAAGCGTGGTATCCTTACTTTGCGTTATCCCATTGAACACGGTATTGTCACCAACTGGGATGATATGGAGAAGATCTGGCATCACACTTTCTACAATGAGCTCCGTGTTGCCCCCGAGGAACACCCCGTTCTCTTGACTGAGGCTCCTTTGAACCCCAAGTCCAACCGTGAAAAGATGACTCAAATCATGTTTGAGACCTTCAATGCTCCTGCTTTCTATGTTGCCATTCAAGCCGTCTTGTCTCTTTACGCTTCCGGTCGTACCACTGGTATCGTTCTTGACTCTGGTGATGGTGTCACCCACACTGTTCCCATCTATGAAGGTTATGCCCTCCCCCACGCTATCTTGCGTCTTGATATGGCTGGTCGTGACTTGACTGATTACCTCATGCGCATCCTTGCCGAGCGTGGTCACTCTTTCACCACCACTGCTGAGCGTGAAATTGTCCGTGACATCAAGGAGAAGCTTTGCTACGTCGCTTTGGACTTTGAACAAGAAATGCAAACTGCTGCCCAATCCTCGGCCCTTGAGAAGTCCTATGAGCTTCCTGATGGTCAAGTTATCACTGTTGGTAACGAGCGGTATGTATAGCCCCATCTCTCTCTTTTGTTATTAGCTCGATATTGATGCCAACTTTTTCTTCTTTTAGCTTCCGCGCCCCTGAAGCTCTCTTCCAACCCAACCTCTTGGGTCTTGAATCTGCTGGTATCCATGAGACCACCTACAACTCCATCATGAAGTGCGATGTTGATATTCGTAAGGACTTGTACTCCAACATTGTCATGGTATGTAACAAAAAGATGGTCTTTGATATCCTATTTGTACATGTGCTGATTCTTTTCTTTCATCTATAGTCTGGTGGTACTACCATGTATCCTGGTATTGCTGACCGTATGCAAAAGGAGATCACTGCCTTGGCCCCCAGCTCCATGAAGATCAAGATTGTTGCTCCCCCAGAGAGAAAGTACTCTGTTTGGATCGGTGGTTCCATTCTCGCCTCCTTGTCCACTTTCCAACAAATGTGGATCAGCAAGCGTAAGTATTGGAGTGGTTATCAACATGGTCAACATCACAAATACTCATACTTTTTATTCTTTTAGAGGAGTACGACGAATCTGGTCCCTCCATTGTTCACCGCAAGTGCTTCTAAGCATTATGTTAGTCCTCCTATCTATATCCCGCAGCGTACAGAAATCTCGTTTCCAACAAGTCAACAAGCACATAATAAGAATGGTTGCCGTGTGCGATTGGTTACCACTACCTCCTTTTTTTTTACTTTCGTCTCCCAAACAAACTCAAAGCGGACCATCTATATGACTTTTTCTGAGGGGTGGGAGTAGTGACGGGGGAATTGTGCACAATGTCATATAGCTTTTGACGCGATGGTTCATAACCTTGGGATGCTGCTTGCTCAAACCATGACTTGGCTGATTTGATATCTTGGGTGACACCTTGCCCTTGGAGATACCTAATGTGTAAAAGATGGATGGTCATGATATCGTTTGGGATTTTTCTATTGCCTTTGCTTACATTTCACCAATCATGTGTTGTGCATAATGGTTGGGGGATTCTCGATGGGATGCTGCATGTTGATAATGTGTAAATGCCTTGCTATAATCGCGTGAAACTGCCCACCCATTTCGGTATAGATCACCTAGCACTGTTTGACAAAAAGGAATGTCACCAGCTTTAGTGGTGCTACACCATCGGTATGCTTGAGCGTAGTCCTTTTGGATTTTGAAATAAAGACGCGCTGTCTCCTCAATAGCAAGCGCAAAGTCTTGTTGTGCAGCAGCTGTAAGCCATTTGAGTGCCTCTGCCATAGTGGTGGTATTGGACATGGATAGCGATGATGAGAACGCAAGAACACCAAGTAGATATTGACAAAAACGGTTATTGAGCCATTGGGCACCTTGCATAGCATGCTCACGAGCACGTGCAGGCTCACGTGCAGCATAGCAATCGTTCGCCAAGTCAACGTGTGCACGTTTATCACCAAGTTCTATTGCTCGTTTATACCAAGGTATAGCCTTGGATCGATCTCGTAGTGAATAGCTGTAGCCATCATCCCATAGTTTTCCAAGCTCATAGGCTGCTTTGGCATGGCCCAATTGTGCCGCTCTCTGCAAAAGGATCATACCACGTTGTACATCTTGTTTACAACCAACACCTCGAGTTGTCAAAATCCCCGCCAAATAGGCAATGTCAGGTTTCTTTTTTTGCTGTGGATTGTTATTGTCACCAATCATCTCCGTCACTGGTCGATCGTCCGTTGTCAAAATATCGTTGCATGCATACAACGCGTCTGTGATCGACTTGTCGTATAAGCTATATGTCCATAAGTCCGCTTCACGTGCATTTGCTTGGACAACACCGCTGCTGCTGCTTCCACTTTTCTCGTTTTCATTGGTAGTGTAAAGGGTATAAAGCTTGACTTTGGCTTCGATGTTGTCGTATGCTATGGCATGGTGTCGTAAGAACCGCAACGCTTTGAGTGCCAAAGGTGCATAATCGCACGTTTGTACTAGATCCAAAGCTACCGTTAAACGTAACTCGGCTGGTGTTGTGGCAAGAAAATCTTTCATTTGCAAGAACAAGAGTAAAGCGAAATGGAAGCAAGGCGCCTCTCCTTTTTGCTGGAATAAACTCGCTGGAGTAACAGGGGCATAAAACATCCCTCCTTGCTGGATTTTAGGCACAAACGCCGTAGACAGGGGAGAAAAGGATTTGGGTTGCCTTAAGGAACTGCCTCTACTATCAATCAGGCTTCATGGATAACCACTCCCACTCCCATGTACATATAAACATCTCATCACACTCCTCATTCATCCATCGCATCTACGTGGTGGCAATGTCTTTGAATAAATGTCAAGAAGACCCTTTGTGATATCTTAAAATGGAGATACTCATTGTATAATACTGTAATCGATGTAGTTCTCATCTTCTCTTCTTTGTTCAAGATACAATGAATCAATCACCCTTTCACTTTTTCCTTTCTGACGGCATCAAGTGGATGTAACTTACATTCCTCATACAACTTTCTATATTTCGTATCAGTGCCACGCACGACAAGATCCAACTCAAGATTCTATCCTTTGGGTGTGCATTGTGCAAAGGTGGATGGATGGACGTGGGGTATCTATTCATGCGTGTTGGCGAATTATATGCAATTGGATGATGGTGGTAATTGTACATGGTTGACAGGTAGCACAAAGAATGGTGTACTAAGCGATAATGGGATGCATCAAGCACAACGGTCAAAATGACAACGGGTACACTCTTTTGCCACACATTCTAATATCCAATTCCTTCCATCCCAAGTACCAAACCAATATCCATATCCATATCCATATCCATAGGAAACCGTATGTATTGAATCAAGTTGCTACACATAAATAAAAGCTGCTTCTATACAATGGCTATCTGCTGTTCACGTTGAAAAAGGCTGTAAGGCAGGCTGCTGCAAGTAACTTGAAGCAATGGAGTAAAGACCTTGCCAATGGCAGCTGCTGCAATGAATGCTGTTACGGTTGGTTGTGGTAGAGAGGCGTGCAAGAGCGTGTACTGTAATAGAATGACGAGATCATGAACGCTGCTTGCGACAATAGAGTAAAGGCCTACTCGCTATTAGCAGTTGCTGTAATGAACACTGTTACGTTTGGCTGTGGCAGAGAAGCGTGAAAGACGGTGTGTAGTGTCGAGAGACGTGTGCGTTGTAGTAGATTGACAGGAGGGCTGTGCACAGGCCTTGGACTTGCCATTCAGTCGAAGCAATCGGATCAAGAGAGTTGTAGGATTGACATGATGGGTTGAAGTAGGGCAATCGTTTGCAGGTGGTAGTTGTATGTACTTGAATGAGGCGAACAGTTGAGGATGGGAGGAAGAGGGAGTGGAAGAAGTGGAAATTAAATAGGTCGGACACCTCTTGTATAAATGCATGAATCACTGTACATCAATCCTTGATAGTGAGATTGCCCCTCTCAGACCTGAATCTTTCACACAAGATGCTCTTGGACATGCTGATCAACTTCATTCATTTAAAAGTCGCAGACTTCATTGTGAAGATTTGAAATGCGGGGCGATCCAAATGGTGGATGATGGGATCAAAAGAGAGGACGGCCCACCGCCCCGAAGTTGCCCACCTCCAACTTGAAAATTAGTCAGCAGGGTGCTCTCGAGCATGCTGACCAATATTTTCTAATAAAAACTTCATGCTTCATTTGAAAATTTGGAATGGGAGCGTCCAAAAGTTTGAAAGACGGAGACATTCGCAGGGTCTGCGATTCATTAATTTTCATATTCACTGTTCCAGCGTAGCTCGGTCAAATCGGCTCGGATCAAGAAAGTTGAATGATGGAAATGCTCGGCTGGAGCAGGAGAATTGTTCACATGCAGTAGATTTTGCAACAACGCTGATTGTGAGGAAATGGCTGATAGCGCGTAATATATGGACTATCGTGGATAGACCATAAAGTATAATCCATCAATCCTTCCAGTCATGCAAAGTAGCTGTGTTACATAAACACGTCCCTCTGCATCTTTTGCTCTGCCAGGGTCTAGCTGCTCGACAATGAACAAAGATCGCTTTTCATATAGCATCACGCTTACAAACATAAACGTGCCTGTATCTCCAAACTTTACAATGAAACGTGGGGTTTTTAATAGATCAACGTGCTCGTCGGGGTCAAAGGAATCTTGTGTCAAAGTATGAAGTTCATCGTGGGCAATCCCAGATTTCGCATTGTCGCTACCAGCCAAACTGGATCCGGGGCTCAACCTCTTTCGACGACGACCAAAAAATATTTTTTGGGCTGTTTGCGACATTGAACGTGAAACTTTCACACAAGGTGCTGTTGGCCAAGCCGAGCACATTGCTCTAATAAAACCCCCACGTTTCATTGTAGAGTTTGGAGATACAGGCACCTTTATGTTTGTAAGCGTGATGCTATATGAAGAGTGGTCTTTGTTCATTGTGAAGTAGGTGGACCCTGGCAGAGCAAAAGATGCAGAGGGACCTCTTCGTGTAACTCAGCTACTTTGCATGACTGGAAGGATGGAAGGATGATAATGTATACTATTGACAATAGCCCATACATTGCGAGCTAACAGCAATTTCCTCACAATCGGCACTGTTGTCCGCTCTATGACATGTGAGCGATTCTTCTCCTCCAGACATTCATTTCCATGATTCAATTATCTTGATCCGAGCTGATTTGGCTGAGCTACGGTCAAAGAGAGATGACATCGATCCATACATCAGCATACATTCGAATGTCTCAGCTGATTAATCCTTGTTCGACCGTAACTCAACCAAATCGGCTCGGATCAAGCTACTTGAATCATGGAAATTCTCGGCTGGAGCACGAGCATCATTCCCATCACGTGGATTTCGCAACAATGCTGATTGGATAAAAGTGGCTATTAGCTGCCAATGTATGACCTGAAAACGAGGGTTGCGTACCTGTCATGCATGGTCCCTGAAGTCCAAACTTTTTAACCCAGTTACACAAAGAGGTCCCTCTGCATCTTTTGCTCTGCCAGGGTCCACCTACTTCACAATGAACAAAGACCACTCTTCATATAGCATCACGCTTACAAACATAAAGGTGCCTGTATCTCCAAACTCTACAATGAAACGTGGGGGTTTTATTAGAGCAATGTGCTCGGCTTGGC
>NW_026695456.1:0-39173 GCF_029851405.1 Lichtheimia ornata | reverse complement strand
TGTAAAGCATCGTTGGCAGCTATGATTCATTTGCGACAGTGTGGTCATCCCTATCATGGCCCTATCAATTGCATTTGAGGATTACTGCCTTAGCCGTTGGAAGTTAGACTGTTACTCAGTGGCCTTGTGGTAGATATGGGATCATGTATTGCTTTTCGCTCTTATGGGTTGGCCTCTGTGGGCGTGGGATGCTATTTTGTCCTTTTATCAGACCGAACATGTTGACTCGAGCAGCACCTATAGAAGATGCCATAGGAGATGCAATGGCAGCCCCCGTTATTCGGCTTGGTGCACCGTAGGGGAGAGGGTGACGGCAAAGCCTTCGCGTGGCCATCCTTGTCAGTACATGGTTTCCATGGAAGCTAATTTGCCACCTTATCATTTATATACTTATTACGCATTCATGAGCTTCACTAACAGTACTCTAAGAGCTATACTTGGGATGTTGGAAAGATAACGGATAATCTACAGCATACGTCAAGATAATACCATGCAGCAAGGCTCTCTTTGCAATCAATCAACGTTGAAGGTTGGTTTTGATCATACCGTTTATCACGTGATTACAATAGTGTTCTCCATCAGGCGGTGAAAAAGGCAAGTTGGGCAGAGCAAAGGCTACTACAGTAACTTAATGATTGATCATGTTGGCAGTTGTGTTTCCACTTGCCGGAATTACATGATTTCAACAACATTGTGTGTTAGCTGCAGGATAGTAGTAGAGGCTTAGTCATACAACAATGAATTCAATGATGGCATCGATACACACACCACGACAACATTGATAGATAAGATGAGCACGCCATAACAACATCACTTGGATCGTGAGTTTTCATTTTTAATTTACGTACAATGAAGATCAGCCAAACGTTACATGATAGTGCGTTATCAGACATGCAAAGACAAGGATGTATGTTTAATCAAAGAGCATGGTTTAATAATGATTACGATATGTACTAGAATAAACAAGTAGCTGTTGGTTTCCTAAAGCCAAGGCTAAAGTACTCACAGGGATGAACAACGAGAAGGTCGCTACTCAACCATCCCCAACCTCTACCTGTAGGCACCAATTCCAGGTCGACGAGGCCGCTTGTACATGCCACTTTAAGGTGCCGGGACTTGACGCGCCAAAACCTCGTTTGGAAGAAACCCATGCTTGTGTCTTTGAGATAGAAAAGTGTAGCATGTTTTTGGTGAGCGAGAAACAAATAGGTAATAAGAATACTTATCTTCCCTCCTAGTTTCCTTCCAATGAATCCTTTGGCATTACCCAAACAAGAGCCACTTGTTGGTATCTTTGGATAGCGGTCTTTTATTAGTGCACCCTGGACACTGCTACCGGTCTGCGTTTCGTCCTCGGCCAAACGCCCATACAACACGCCGACACGTAGTGGGCAGCCAGTTTACGAGGAATGGCCAACATCCTCGCTACCTCCGTATCAAGATCTGCTGGGATTCATGGAAGCCTTGTGTGGAAACTGGGCTGGTGAGGGGGCAAAGCGTTTCCAATGCACACCATTAGGTCCTCCAAGTCGCTGCAAACAAGGCATGTGAGTATTACAAGTAACACAACGAAAAGATAGAAACAACTTACTTTGGCCAAAACATCGTGATAGTAGGAAAAGCACGCACGCCATGCGAATCGATCGATTGAGTTGAGAAGAAAAAGGTGGAGGTTGCCAAGGTGATCCGCAGCAATTTGTTTCTGGTCGCGACGCAGCTGAACTTAAAATTGAGGGGTCTCCATGGACACCCCCATACCTCATAATGGCTAAGGCGCCAGACTTTGATTTTCGCGGCTTGAGTCGGGAGCTTCCATACAATACCACTTGCCCCAAAGCCATAACGTGTTGTTCTTGTATGGCTATGATGAATATGGTTGTAGTAAAAGTATAGGGTATTCAGGAATAAAAGCATCGTTAATATACATCATCATCGTGTACTGCTGGTATTGTTGTTGATCCAGCATGATGTATGTGGCTCTCAAATAGCAATGCCCATCCAACGAATGCATCATGAATAAAGAGTGGTTTGATCTCTTCTTGAGCCAACGTGAATTCTACATTACCAATCAAACACATACACATACACTATCTGTTTTATTTCATTGTGCATGCCCCTCGTAACTTTCTAACCGGGCTGTGAAGGCATCAAGCATGGTCCGTGCGCATCACTTTTTATGCAGCTCGACACTCCACAGAATCCAAATGCGATATGGAGCCACCATTATTGCCATACACAAATCTTGACACACCTTCACTATTGGATGTTGTATACTTATTTACCTTCCTCAAGGCAATCATGATCACGATCCATTTGTGCAACAACCTGTCAAGGACGCTCGTGTGTAACTACCACGTGCCATTTCCAGCAATCGATATTACAGGGAAAGATGCATGATGGTGTCCTGTTGTTTTATTCAATCGCTTTCAATATCACCTTCCAGAAGGTCGGTTTGGAGTAAGCTTTCTATGAATGGCATGTCGGGTTTGGCGAGGGTAAATGATGATTGATAGGCGTATAATCCCACGTGATCCACAAAGAATGCAAGTTGTTGAACACTACTAATGCTACGCATGGTCAACATGGGTCTCTTGAGTTGGCCGGTGGAGGGAACAGATGACCCCGAAAATTCAATGGCGTCCATGCTAGTGTCTTCTTGGTTGGCAAGCTTTTCAGCAAACAGGTCTAATATGGGCATGGGTCCTTGGTCCTTCGTGCGCACCATCATGGGTTCGATCGTATCACGGATAAAAATCCATTGATATCTTAGAGATGATACCATTAGCCTTAAATCCATAACGTGCCAATCGTTCATATATACTTACACTTGAAAGGCATCCATTTCAAGGGCACATAGTAAATCCAAAAACTTGCAGCCAGCTAATGCGATTTGTGCTTCTTCAGGTCGATCATGTACACCATTTCCCAAGAAGGCATTAAACATCCGCATCTATACATCTTTGATCAATATCATGCTCCATATCGCTCAAACTCATTGCTTACCAATTCTGTAATCAACACGGGCCAGAAATTGAGCAAATGCTTTTGTGAAAAGCGCACCAACATAATCCTTAAGAAGAGATAGATTTCCACATGAACCATTTCACTGTGATCCAGCTTGAGCAACTCGACAAGTTTCTCTTGGATGACTGGTAGCTGGGGTACGTATTGATCCTGGTTGCCACAGAATATAACATATGCCAATCGCCTTAAATTCAATCCTCGGTTAAGCGTTTCTTGGTCCTTGTTGGTAAAGAAAGCGGTGGATGGAGATGTCGTGATACGTCCAACCAATTCGGTGAATCGTTCCTTCTCAAGTGTAAACACCGTCTGGATGATTGTCCTCCATTTCTTGGCTGTGGTTGCACTCATATAGAATAACCGGTTGTCAAGGAAAACGTCCCATACTTCCTTCCTCCACGTCTTATAAGTGAACGGCATGTGTGTCATTTCGCATATCTGGTCAAGGATAACGGCAATCTTGTTGAACCTTGATATAAAAAAGGATGAGTACCTTTGAATTTGTTGATTGTGGATGGATGACTTACGTGGTGCGTGTCCTTAAAGCTGGGCCGACAACGTAATAAACGAGGTTATTGAGTAAAGAGTTGATACGATCCTGATCACCAATGAGATGCCGTAAATTGGGTATCACCACCGTAGCAAGATAAGTATTGGTTTGTGCAATCATCACATCTTCCCGGGACTTCCAGCTAGCTTTCTTCTCCAATTCGGATACATTGCTGGCTGATAAGGTCCGTGTGATATCACTCATTGTGTCTGATAATGAAATCGTATCGGTAGGCGTCATTGCACCATCCTCCTCATCGTATACATTGGATCGACGTAACCATAAGCCTTGATCAAATGACCTTCCAGCGATAAGGATACAGTAGTCCACGCATCGTTGATATAAATCTTGTGCATCACGTTTAGCCTTTCGATCATCTGTGGTGGAAGAACGCATCACCCCATCGACCGCCACAGTAAGAAAGCGCATCAATCCAGGGAGGATGGTTTTGTATGTTTGTGCTTGTGATAAATAGTCCTTGGCAAATGAATGAACGATCGGCCATAGATGAGCCAGCGTATCCGTCTTCATCAGATTACTGCAATAGATTTCAGCAAATCGCAAGATGGATGTGTCGGTACTATAAATCCTTCTTTAGTATTGCATTGTATACGATAAAAAAAATAAAACTTACAGTTTGCCCATGCGTTGTATATGTCGTCGACGATGCACGTGCATGCCTGGAGTACGTTGCCGGATACCTTCAAGAAGGGTTGAAAGGATGTGTTGAGGAGAGCTGGTGGGTGTTGCAGCAAGCACTTGAATCGCAATCAGTTCATATTGATGGGGTGTGGCCTAAAGAAGCAGCATAATAAGTACATTTGTAAATGACAGCTCCTTCTATTACCGTACCTCATATTCAAGAGCAATGGGATTCTCCATGAAAAAGATCTCCGTGAAGCCTTCGGTAAAATCAATGCTGCAATACTTGTAGAGATGTTCAAAGATGTGTTCAAGCCGTGCCTTGACGTGATCCGCAGCATAGGCAAAGCTTTGCAATACAGCATCCTTTTTTGCATGGCCCAATGTATCTGCGGTCTCTTCATCCCACTCAGGTTGTCGAAACACACGCCATACGTCAAGAAGAATGTGAAGAATGATGGGCAAGTGATATAATGCTGTGTCACGAGATTTGATGGGTGAAGTATCACTATGAACAAGCTGTGCAAGGATCTTCAATGTCGAATTATCGGCAAGTCGAGGTACTGGCAATAGCGGCTCATTCGCTTTGTCGGGATACCAATCATCGTTTAGATGTCGCTCGGTCATACAAAACATGAGCGTCTTTTCCAATCCATTCAAAAACACGAGAATGTCTTGTTCAGGGCCACCCACAAGCGCGCCTTGTTCTTGGAGATAGGGACTCTTGGACCCATCTTGGTGAGGCACATAATCTTCAGCTGCTCGTAAATGGGATGATGGCTCACCATGCATCAGTATACGCACCGTAGTGTTGCATAATACAATTTGCTCGCATATAGCAATAAGAATGGGTATCACCATTTGACGAAAACCGCCACGCATGTGAGGTAGAGATGCGAGTACAAAATCCATCCAATGTTGTAGAATAGGTCGATTTGTCGAAAGCGTAAATGCATCAATGACACACTTTACGAACAAGGCCGATGAGGATGTTGCAAGATCGGTTGCCTCTGAAGCCTGTAAAGACCCTACGGGAATCGATGCTCGTGGAACTGTATCGGCTGCATATTGTGCCATAGAATCCCCTGTGCTGCTATCGATGGATGATTTGCGTTGACTAGGTCGCTCAATAAAGCTTGTCTTTTGTCCTAATGCCGCTGATGCTGTAATGGCCATAGTTGCATGAAGAAGGTGTAGCAACTTTTGTTGTAATTCGAGATCACATGTTGATATGCAGAAAAGCAACTTGTGGAGAACCGATTCTTGGATCAATCTCGTCAATTTCATATCGATCGTATCAAGCTTTGAAATGATCTGATAAAGGAACTCGGCAGCATGAAGTTGTATACTGCGTACTGGTTTCAGCATTGAATGGGTATACTTGTCGTTTGGCTCCGTCTCCAAATATCTAATTTGAGCGTTGTCAGCTTATTTTACCAATAACTTATCATCACGCATCAACCATACCTCAGTGATATCAAAACCAATAGTTCCAAGAATGAAAGGTTGGAAGCTTGTTGGGTCCCATCATCTGTTTTCTCGTTCTTAGTACCCCATTTCCTTTGTACGTAGCTTCATTACATACCATTTTCTTGTGATGATATGCCAAGACCTGCTTCAATCAATGATAGCATGGGTCCACTTGATCCAACAGTATGGTTCTTGCATGCTTTCAGGAAACCAATTGCACCAAAAGAGACGAGGGATACGAGATGCATAAAAAGGTAATCCACCGTGGCCATATCAAATGGTCGCATGTAAAGATAGTATGGGATCAAGACATCTCCGCTCTGATTATCCAACAATGTTTGGTGATCGTATGGCACGTGTTTGCTGCAAGACCTTCGGATGATTGCTTTGTCGAGTAGCATGACGATAAAGGGCTCCAATAGACGCACATAGCTTCTGAGATGACACCGAATCCAAGTTTCACCCACTCGACGATCGACAGGAGACGTGACATCATTCAAGAGATCAAGTATTAAAAACATGGGGCGTGAAAAGATGGTTGCTGTTTCAACACGGTCCTCAGAAAACTCCCAAATAATGCCGAATTTCTCATAGTTGGCGAATCGCTCGGTATCATCTTTGACGATCAGGTGGCCGGCAATGATGGTTTCAATTTGATGTGGTGGTGATACTTCGGTGAGAAGCCAAATAAGCTCGACCGTACGCATATGAAGTAAAGGTGCGACTGGCGAGAGAAAACCCCAAAGCTAAATAAAAAGCCAATGAGAAAAAAGACGTTTTTTCTTGAACATAGGGCAAATCCACATACATTATTCATGATACGCTTCGAAATGGTCTTATCATTGAGCTCATGACCTTTAAGAAATCGTGGTCGCTTGGTGAGCTGAGTAAGGGTTGATAAACCGGCATCGACGATTCCAAATTCTCTGCCTTCTTGACAACACATGAGTAGCGCTCTCATCAATTGCTCTTGGTCTTTGCTATCCCATGTGAAACGCTCATCGGTGTGTTTGGCGACAAAGGTAAGCGTTGAGCAAACACCATGCAAGATCTTCTCGAGCTGAGCATCGATATTCCTCAAACGTTTGCCATCCACTCCCACATCGACGCCTGTATCTTGATTATTCGGTGGCACAATGTAGCTGTCGACTAGATCAACGATGAACTGTGTCATGTGTTTGGTCAATTCTTGAACAAGTTGTGATCCACGAATCGGCTCGAATTGAGGACGGCTGCTGATGATTTGCTGTGTGGATGGCATCCCACCAGAAGTAGCCGGCCCAGTACTCGCCAAATCACCCGCATCTTCAGTTATCTCCAAATCACCATCCATTCGACTTCCATTTTGAGCAGCTATTGTCCCACTGCTACTTGCTCCTCGTCGATGTCCTCGTATGCAATAAAAGTCGCGTACATATTCAATCACATCCGATCCAGGCTGGAATTCCCGTTTCTTGTTGTCCGATACGGTTGATTCGGCAGCAGGTGGTAATCTCGATGGTCGACGATCCCAAAGTATATTTTCAGGAATGAGTTGGAGAATGACATGGATCAATTGTAGGCATTGATTGACCAATGGCAACATGTCAATGAATGTCGGACATCGGATTGAATCCTAAAGAGAAGCATAATGCATTCATTAGCCCTTGCCATCCCGATTGCTTCCTTGTATGTCAACCAATACCTGTAACTTTTGTGCCATTCCTGCAACCACCAAAGGTAAATGCATATGCTTAATCTCGTCATCGGTGAACTTGAATGACTTTAGCGTGAATTCCAACAGCTGCAGGTTCTCGAGATCATTCCCTCGTTTGCCTTTGGATTGACCATCTTTGCCGGGGAAGCTGTTGTCAAATAGTTCAAAGAGCTTGGTCCATATCAAGTAGGGTTCCACCATCTCCATCCACATGTTGGCCGTTTGCATGATCTAATTTCCCAATGTCAGCCCTTTGAACACACACACACCCAATTTTGTGGTCACTCACCTCACTACTTCGAGCATTTTGCCGTACGTTCTTCTGCAAACTGATCAGGGCATCCACAAAGATGTTTTGTACCACAGGTTGTCCAATCTCCCATTTGTCCAACAAAGAAATGAGGACTTTGTAAGGCCTTTGAGCTTCAACCACAAGCGCATCCTGATCCAATAGGCGATGTGCACTAGGGTCGGTCGAAGAAAACAACAATGCACGAATGGCTTGAGTGGCTGCCTTTTCACCAAATGTGCCGAAATAAATGATGTTGGCTTGTGAGTTTCCTTGATCACCGAGAAGCCATGCATACAACCGACGATTGAGGGACATGTCTTTGCGAAGAACAATCGAAAGTGCTGATTTCATCAAGATGACAAGGTCTTCATGAGGGATGACACTAATGGGTTGGTTTAATTTCGTGTTTGATCCATTTCAATATCCTCCTTACTTACCGATGCTTAAGGGTAAAGTTTTGAACGAGCAATTCCAACATTCCACGTTGTACAAGTAATTGGCTATCACCAAGCGTAGCTGCAAAGGCACGCACCATCAAGCTGATGTTTTCAGATCCTCCCAGCACCACAGCCACATCTACCAATCCACACGTGAATACCAAATGTAAGAAAGCCTTCCAATAAAGTTACCTTCAGCTCCTGTGATCTTGGGAAATCGCCTTAACAAGTAGTTCAAAGCAGGTGGCCTTAATCCCGGATTGCTCACCATGACCCGCCACATGCATCCATAGAAAAATGGCAGATCAATAGTTTCGGAGAGATGATCCATCAAGACTACGACCTCAATAGCGTGATACAATCCTTTCGTCAATAGCCGCTCCAATGCCCACGATCATCCCATCCTCATGTTCCTCACCTTATCAAAGAATTCACTCCCTTCCTCATCCAAAGCGGGTAGTAACGCAATGATAAATCCACGCATGGACGGCCGTAATCGCTTCTTTAGAGGGAAGTAGTACTTTTCAAAGATTGCCAACAATTGAGGCTAACAAACAAAGCTTGTTAATGCGAATACCTTCAATGGCATACATCCTCGGAAAAACAAATTTACCTTCACTTGCATTGCTGCATATTGTACAAATGGAAATAAGCCAAGAGACCAAATTGCCAAATCATCAGCCAGCTGATCAACCTATCTCTCTCGTCCTCATCAATGTTACTGTTGCCAACCTTCATGTATCCTTCCCATTGCTTACCCCTATTGTCTCCAAAATGTATGCATAAACATCGAGCGTCTTTTGATGAACACCTGCAGGAAATCCAGGATTGAGGCACTGCGCAAGTCGCTTGGCAACGGTATGCTTTCTTGGTATCACAGGGAACTGTGGATAAGCTTGGAATGACTATAGGACAACAAGCACTGCATAAGCGATACTGTGCGCGCGTTTTCGTTCCTGATACTAGACAACACGACATACCTTCAACAGACGACCAAGGAACGAGATGATATCCGCCCATTCGTTGACAGCGTCAAATGAATTCAGATTCTTCTCAATGAGCTGCACATACTTGCGGAATCTCGGGTCGCTTTGATAAGCTACAAGCCAAGGAAACGAGACCATCGCATCAATGCCAAGGCAATCCTCAACCGATCTAGCAACGTACCGTGATCCGTACTCGTTGTTTTCTCCAGCTTGGACAAATTGGACGTAATCGTGACGAAATATGGGAGTTGAAAGAGAGATGTAGGAGGAAGGCAGCGCCCTTGAGTGCTGTGTGTGTATCACGTAGCGGAATGAAAGTGGGAATTACCCAGCACAATGTCGTCTGCTTGGCTTAATGAGCTGTCCGTAGCCTGTTATGGAACGGTATTCCTTACATCCTATGTAGTAGATGATAGTGGCATCCACACAACCCCATACATTCAAATGACAGATGATAGACTTTCATAGCTTTACAACTATAGCTATCATATAGCAGCAACTCATATACATAATTGGCATGTAGATTCTTTTAATTTCCCAATAAAGCACAATATAGAACTTTATGCTCGCTTATGGCATATGATATAGGGCACTTAAATGGTTGCACACGCCACAGCATGTTCATTCAGTTCCCATGTAGTATTGCAAACTTGCCTACGGATCATCCTCCTCGAACAAGACTTGCTGCGTATTTTCACGTGCCCTCGACTACTACAAAGATGCCACCACCAAGGTAGGTTTTTTCATAATCTCTTTCTTTTGCCGTTTATGTGACCATCAAAGACTGTAACTTTCATAGAGAATCATATGCATGACCTTCATGACCAAAATAATTGGCATCAGGAGGAAAGTGTTCTTTCATCATTATCCCTATTGACGTTGATCATCTTTCCTCCATGTACTACCCTCCATGTGGAATAGGTAATTTGCTACAGCATTCAATTATACATTGCTGTGGTTGGAGCATAATAGGATATCCAACGGATGTCGAGGATGGATTGTGGTCGAGCTTTACAATATGCAGCGTGTGTGTAGACTCAAAGTCTTTCATGCAAATCCGAGATCACAGCATTTAAGAAAGACCATATCCACTTCAACAATGTTAAACTTACTGAGATTTTGGCAACAGAGCCTGTGTCTCAATGATAGAACGACAAAGGATACCTTTATTATGTATGGTTTTGATTGTTATCCATTTCTTATCCACACATCACGCTAGCTTTAGTGCTGTAAGATCTCTACACTTTATTGTTTACTACTTTAACAACCTTGGTACATAGAATCGTTTCTGGTATAGCCATGTATGATTTTTCACCAACTTACAGCCAACTTTTCATTTGGGTAGGTGCCTCAAAACTGCCAAGGGTACTTAGAGGTATCAATTTCCATCGTCTTATATACGCCTTTGGGGAAATCCGCGACGCATTCAT
The DNA here is from genome assembly GCF_029851405.1 of Lichtheimia ornata. Lineage (NCBI taxonomy): Eukaryota > Fungi > Mucoromycota > Mucoromycetes > Mucorales > Lichtheimiaceae > Lichtheimia > Lichtheimia ornata. Next base: position 28,649 of record NW_026695456.1, on the reverse strand, counting down.
GGCTTGATGCTGTAACAGTCATGAATCACCCTTTAATAAAAACGTCCTACGCCCGTATGGTGTCGATCTATCACTTACGTGTTGGCTCCCTCTGTGTAGGATCATGCGTGTATATAACAAGAGAGCATTGATTGGAGAGGCACTGCTCATTATTCTTATTGAACTTGCTGCAATCGACGTTTTTAGGCTTGACACAAGCACGATACCCCCCTAGTGTGGTTACTTTAAATAATCAACCTCTTGGATGAAAGGCGCTGCACAACTTACCAGAGGGCCTGCCTTCGGTGGTGTTGCCTACTACCATCTCAAAGGTGCAAGGCTTGTTACCGCACTTGTCCAACCGCTCCAAAGAGTACTCGCCACGACATGTGTTAGTGGACTGGGATTGAGCAGCGGCAAGCACCGTAAACATTCCAAAGAGGCTGGCAACTTTCATAATGATGATGAGAAAGAAAAAGCGCTGTAGAATCGCATTAATGATAACGCTTGTGTATTAAATACCGATGACGGGTGGGCGTATTGGATCTACATAATGCAGGGTGAAAAGGAGAAGATCATGCAGCGTCAACAAAGGGATAATGCTGCTGCCATCCACTACCAATTTACATAATCCAGCCTTCCACTTGACATGTGTGAACCCAAAATTTTCGATATCTATTGTATATACGTATACATAGGTCTCTTGTCCTTCACCATACAATATAGCTGAGGCTAAATACCAAGGAGATGATGTATGCTGGAGATCCATTTTCAGTCCAATTGCATGACATCCTGCGTGCATACTACGTCTCGACTAATCCTTCCCTTCAAGGGAATGTGCCCGTAACTATGGAAATGCAGCTTACCAATCGATGAGGATAATCAAAAGTTAAGGGATCGTTAACGTTAGCTTTTACTAGAGTCAAAATGTGATTCCAAGTGGTGTTTGTGTAAGAATCAAATACACTGGTGGTTTGTATAAGCCGACCTTTCAATGTTGTAGTGAGAGCTGCTGAAAAGTGACCATCCGACTATCAACCCTACTGTACACAATGGATCTTTGTCGTACATTGATTCACACGCTTGAAAGGAAGATGTAAAAGAAAAGCATGTCCTTGAATGCTATGTATGTGTGTATCACGTGGCTGAATTACTTAAACGATACCACCCTACTCTAGGAACACCTCCATCGTTTACATAAGCAATAAATTGGCTATAAAGATCACAACATGGTAGACATTTTTGATTGTATGTATCCTTTGGATTGCTACGTTCATCTTTTACACATTATTGGTCGCTCTCTTTACAGAGCGTTGCTGCACTTTATTGTAAATCCTTCCGGACCATAGAACCATACAACCATGTCTGATTTTGCCGTGTTTTAGCCGGAGTTTCACTCTGCAATGGGCAAGTGCCTCAAGGTCGACCAAATAAAGCAGATGGTCGTCCAGGTGTGTTTATGGCGTTGGGAACATCCTTGACGCATTCTCTCCCTAACACAGCCGCGAACCACCGTTTAAAATAAGAAGACATACACTTTTGAATGCGCTATTGTGCTATTACTTACGACGTAGTGCCCCCTTTTCTTTAGAGATATCAAGGTAAGTGACCACAGAGCATTGATGGCGAAGGCACTCATCGCTATCACTTTCAAACTTGCTGCAGTCGACGCTATCAGGCGTGGAACAAGAGCGAAACGCCGCTATAAATATTGTCAACAATCAAACTCTTCGATGGATGGAATTTCAAAGCCTACCGGCCCTCTGGCGTTTGTCATTGTCTATTAGCGTCTGAAAGGTGCAGGGCTGGTTGTCGCAATTTTGTACTCGAATTGACGGCAGCGGTCCCACGCATGTGTTGGTAGAAGCATCTAGCGCCGCAAGTTCATCCTGTGTTTGAACAGCTGCAAACAATAAGAACACTCCAAAAATAATGGCCACTTTCATCATGATGATGATGGTAAAAGAAAAAGCGCTATGGAATAGTAGCAGCGGTGATAGTACGTGTGCTTTAAATACTGATGCCTGAACCTTATGCAAGGTAAAAAGGAGGACATGCAGCGTCAACAACCGAATACATACTTCAATGCTGCCGCCATACCATTTTAACTTACATAATCTCACCTTTGAAGAAGCACTCGATATCGTCTATACGCGATCTATGTTGTACGTGTATACACATAGCTTGTTGTGTTATAGAAAAAAACGGTGTTGTTAAACGGCAAGCATATGTAGGATGATGGATTCAGCCCGTTGCATGATCGCTGCGCGCATACTGTGTCTTTGCTAATCCTTCCTTTCAAGAGAATATGGATGCCTGTAACTATGGAAATGCTGCTTGCCCATCGACGAAGAGAAGTTAAGGCTCATTACGTCATAGCAATGACCCAATTTCTTATCTTGTGTCCTTTTCACTCCCCATCATCAATGACAACTATTAGATGCCACAATATCCACTTGTAACCATACTTTGATGGGGGTCATGAATAGATTTATTACTTGGTAATTGATAAGGTGGATCTATTGTTTTCATCAATGCGTGATAGCATTGGACATCACGCAATGGGTTACACAAAAGGACGGATTGAATAAATGGGGCCGACTTGACGCTACTCTTGGTTCCTTTATCTCTCTCTCTTATACTCCCACGATTCGCCATGGTCAAACTCAACATTCTCACTTCTTCTATTCTGTTGCTTGCTGGATACGCAAGTGCTCTTCCTACTTTGGATTCCCTGTTGTCTGAAGGCGAGCTGGCTCCCCTTTACCATTCCCCTGATGCAGAGGCCATTACCGATTCGTACATTGTTGTCTTGAAGGACCAAGTGAACACCAGCCAAGTACAAGAGCATTGTGATTGGGTACATCAAATGTCCAAGCGTGATGCGTTATCGGATTATCTCGATGCAGAAGCAGCTGCTGGTCTCAAACACACCTATGCAACTCCTGGATGGCGTGGATATGCAGGCAAATTCTCTCCGGAAACGTTAAAGAAAATCCGCAGCTCTCCCGACGTACGTAATCACTTTATGTGTCACCATCCACAATCCATCTCACACATACATACATTGTATATACATATAGGTTGCTTATGTGGAGAAGGATTCTATCATGTACGCTTCCGAATTGCAACGTAATGCACCATGGGGTCTTGCACGTATCTCCCATCGCGATCCTTTGTCTCTTTGGACTTTTAGCAAATACGCACATGATCCCAATGGCGGTGAAGGTGTCAAGGTCTTTGTCATTGATACGGGTATCAACACAGAACATGTCGACTTTGAAGGACGTGCTAGTTGGGGTGCTACATTTGCTTCTGATGGTGACTTTGATGGTAATGGACATGGCTCTCACTGTGCTGGTACAATTGCTGGTAAACGTTTTGGTGTTGCCAAGCAAGCCAACCCTGTCGCTGTCAAGGTGCTCAGTGCTCAAGGTTCTGGTAGCAACTCCGAGGTCTTGGCTGGTATCAATTGGGCCATTGAACAACATCAAATCGATGCATCAGAAGCCAACAAGTCCGGCAAGAAGTACAAGGGTGCTGTTGCTAACATGAGTCTTGGTGGTGGCAAATCACGTGCTCTGGATCAAGCTGTCAACAATGTAAGCATCTACATGGAAATGGGAGGTTTCTTATGTATGGATCTAACGGAACCTTTTCAAAATAGGCTGTAGAAAGTGGTATGGTCTTTGCTGTTGCTGCTGGTAACGACAACCGTGATGCATGCAAGTACTCGCCTGCTGCTGCCGAACAGGCCATCACTGTGGGTGCAAGCAATTTACGAGATGAACGTGCCTATTTCTCCAACTATGGCAAATGTGTTGATGTCTTTGCACCTGGTAAGTTGGATGCAATGGCGTAAAAAGTGCACATGGCTAATTGCGTTGTTTGCATAATAGGTCAAGACATCATGTCGGTATGGAACAATGGCCTTTATGGCACCAACACCATTTCAGGTATGTGGTAAAACATCTCATCCAAAGATGTGTATTGACATTGTATATATTATCCAGGCACCTCGATGGCATCACCCCATGTTGCTGGTTTGGCCGCTTACTTTTTGAGCTTGGAGGAGGGTGACAACATCTCGCCAAAGATCATCAAGGATAAGATCATTCAAAGTGCGACTGAGAACAAGCTCAAGAACATGCCACGCGATACACCCAACTTGTTGATCTTCAACAACTTTGAGGAGGAAGCTTGATTGTAGTTTTTTTTATTGTTGTTGTAAATCGGACCCTTTTTGTATTGATGATTGTGTTCCACTATTGTAAGATAAAGGTTCATATGTAAAGTACGCATGGATATAGAGTGTGTGGACGTTGAGAGAACAATCACAGCTGTCGGTGATCTGATCAATTCGTCCGTGTGGCTATTTATTCAACAACCAAAAATCTAAAACTCGGTCACGTATGTTGAGACCAGAGGAGGGGGGTCAAGGGGACTATCTTCTAAGATGGGGAGGACGAGATTGCAGATCACCATTGGTCTCCATATACAGTCGTAATACGGACCGCATTTGAGCCGCAGCGTTGACATCTCTGCCAAGGAACTATAGACAACCATATATTAGCTGGTGCTTCAAAAAAATGCAAGGAACTTACCCCGTGCTCATTACAACGCTTCACCGCATAAATCAGATTGCGCCAAGTGTTGTTGCCTAACCAACGTCATATCAATTGCTGAACAACGATCTTCCTTGTACGACCAAAGAAACCTACCGACTGCAAAACGCTGCTGGCATAGATTCGACCGGCCAATCACAGCACCATCGTCGTCCTTGCAATGCAACACTTTCCGACCTCTGGTACCTTGGGCAGTCTGTACCCGATTCCTCGTCTTCCTATGTTTTGAATAAAAGAGCCTATTAGTATATACAAAGAAAAGAAACTCTTCTCTCCACATACTTGTGATTGCAATGTAGCCGTCGATTGTCAAAGCAAAGATGCAAATTTGCGCCATCATGTCGACAGGTAATACTGGTACGGAATTCATCGATGAAAACGACCAATGCCTGTCTGCAAAGTCTTTTGATGAACTCCTACACAATAAATGATATAGATAAGCATAGAGAAAAACAACTATCAATGTAGCTTACCCAATGGGGAAGTGGCGCATAACCACGCATATGCCCAAGACTAGCATCTCCATACGCAACAATCGTTTCTTGCTCAGGCCGTTGCCACCCGATGTCTCGTCTTCTGAACCTCCGCATCCCTCTCCTTTTTGCTTTAGAGGTTCTATTGATGAACATGACTTGATCTCTCTAAAGGAAGTGATAATAAATGAGTTCATGGTCATAGCAATAGTAATCTTCATGTAGCAACTTTAACTTACTGGTGAATCAGGAGGAGAAATTCCCAAAATCTCATTGATCATTACTTGTTGGTATGATTGACGTGCAGAAAAAAGAATCCCTCGAGTGATCCTATGCTTGAAGTGGGCGGAAAAGTCTCGCAGCCTTTGAAATAGATAAATATTGTCAATACCAATCATAGTACATGCCATAAAATTTACCAACCTATTGCTGTTGCGGCTCACACAGGCAACATGTGCCTTGAATTGATTCAATCTTGGTACATTGGGGCTTTCTTGCGCCAGCTGGTCGTAGACCTCTTGCATATTGGCTTTTTGTCGATTGGCTAACGTGTGCTTGTAAACCCAATGCACCATCGTTGCATGTTGATAATGCCTTGATCGAATCTCGACAGCGCTCAATCTTGGAGGATTCTCCCCTGGTTGTACTTCTAAGGTTTCTTCATGATGAATCCCGGTGATAAACTCGCGCTTTCCTAATAGAATATAGGCGTCAATACAAACGTAGTCTGATAAATCCTTATAAATAACTTACCAGGATCTATCCCCACGAGTCGGCTGTTCTGAAGGCGAACTTGATTCAGTCCTTGAGGGGCCTTATTGAGCATGTATATCCCCGTGTGGATATTAGCCAAATCAGCATTATTCGCCACCTCGCGACGAGCCGTCTTAGCAATTTCAGGGAAAAAGGCTATAACAGAAAAGTGAGCATAAGATTTAGCGTGCTTCTGCTAAAAGTACATACGTGGCAGGTTTCTTGGTTGAGGTCTTTCAAACATGACATTGGCTGTAAAGCCATCGGTACGCATGTAATGAGCAAATCGTATTGCAGTTCCAGGTAATTCGCCTACACATAAGTTGATACGTTAGTATTTACCTTGATTTCCACAACCAACATGCTTACCAGAGTAACGCCACCTACGGCGTTGCACGTAATCGATATTAAATAACGCTTCCCATAAAAGTTCTTTCTGCCGGGGTGGTTGAAGTATTGCATCAAATGGAAGTTTTGCTAAGACATTGCCGTGCTAATTGTAATGTAAAGATATTAGAAATGGCAATGGCAAATAGTACACCTTATCGACATACCTGATTTAGACATATGGCTGGTACCAAAGCATCTTGATCCTGGTCACGTGCATAATGAAGGATTGCCCAAAGCATACGCAAATCGATACCAAAAAACCCAACTTGGGTTTTTCCCAATGGCAGTATAGACCACCTCCTGGTATCGAGTCCATCGGCTTGCAACAATAGCCACATGCTAAATCTCATCAATCGCATGGCCAGTACCGGGCCAAGGGTTCGACTTGGTGTACTTTGCATCTCCACCAGGGGTACATCAGCGAGAAACCGTTCACAAGCTTGATGTATCTCCCTATATCAATAGAGTCAGCATATATGTAAGCAAAGAGATGTCCAAGTAACACCTACTGATAGACGTCAACAAATTGGGTAAAATAATGTTCATCCGCAGGTGCCAATTGTGGTGGTGTATCTGCTTGGTGGTTTATGATACCAGTACTCATGATGGGGGCTGTGGTGAACGTCGCGTTATTAGTATAGGTATAAAGCCATCAGTCATAAAAAATGCACTTACCGAGATGTCTGAGATTAATGTAGATACCAAAATCTGTTTCTGATTGAACCATATGCTTGATGTATCCATCACAAAGTCGACTAACGTACACAGGGATGTTTCTCCAGAGCATGTCCTTGACGTCTTTAAAATTGATATGCGATTAATCAACGGTCAAAGCTTAGCATAAACATGGCTTTTTTGTTGTCACTTACTTCTCACCGCTTCTCTTGCAAAGCGCTCGCTTAATGTCGAGAGGAGTCTCGGATACATTGCAGGTGGCTCGTAGAGTGCTATTACAATAAATTAGTCATCTAATCACAGTAACGGGCAAAGCGGATATCTCCTGTTACCATTGCCTTGTGCATTTCGTTGCATGGGTTGAAAGTGATTTGTGTATGTATTCAACAAGTCTCGGGCAGCAGGGTCTTGGCTTGTGATATCCTATTCAGATGCCAAATGGCATTAGATTTTGGTGAGGTGATAAAAAAAGCATATACACTTACCACATTCTCCAGCGTAGGATTGTTGGACACGAGCTTGTATGCCCATGTCCACAAGACTTGGTTGGTAACAGGTGGGATTAAGAGACCTTGTCCAGCCATTACTTGTTGACCACCGGGTCCAGGCTGGATCCCATTGCCTGGCATATTGATCGTGGCAAAGTTTGGAGCCCAATTGTCTTCTTCGTCATAATCACCGATGGCACGCATAAACCTCCTGACATGCATGTTCATGAGATTATAGGCATCTCGAGAAAGAATGTTGTGCTGCTCAGCAATGGTAATAAAGGTACCCTATGTTGGACAACAAATGTATGTAAGTATAACCTCAGCCATTCGATCAATCATTATCACTTACCCGTAAATACTGGTACTCGGGGCGTAATATAGAGCGAATGTCGCATGTACGATTCAAGCCGCGTATGTTACGTACATTGCCGCCGAATACATTGTTGATTTCCTCTGTTCGATCAATGCCCTCTTGCTGCTGTGGCACTGCAGCCATTCTATCAAGATGAAATGAGAAATACTGCCTTCATGATCCGATAAAAAGGCGATGTATGTGTCGCCATACCTGTATGTATGGATGTGGATAAATCGATGAAGGCAACAGAAATATGTACGAAGAATTGATCAAGGTAACGAGAAAGAGAGCTGATGGCAGCTCTTTTTATCTAGGGAAACTCCTTCTAGGAATAACAGGTTCTTTGTTGATTCTTTTTCCAAGGTTGCATGTTCTTTGTTCGTGGTTAAGGTCACTTGATTTTGAGGGTGAGAGCCAAGCGGATTTCTTTGTTCGCTGCTGGCGGGGATTGTTCACCTCCATGAGCTTAATTTTAACTACCATGCGTACACCTGCACATGCTAATTTCCTTGTGAGTCGCTTTTTATCCACTGTACACGGTTAAAAGTGAAAATGGTGCGATGTAAACACGTACTTTCCATAGCTTTCTATACGCTCTTGTACTAGCAGCTATGCGTTACTGAGAATAAAACCGCTAGGTCTTTGTACTTTATAACGTATGCATCATCATGTATAAAACCATAGGCTTTGACTATAAATGGACATTCATAGTAATCATAAAAGGGGTACCCATTCTATACATTGAATCCAGATTGTACGAATGCGACAATTCCATCTTTGGATAAAAAGCGACGCATAACAAAATTAGCATGTGCAGGTGTACGCTTGGAGGTGGTTACAATTAAACTCACGGAGGTGAACAATCCTCCCAGCGACGAACAATGAAATCCGCACCCATGAAATCAAGGGTAACTGTGTTTTTAAGGTTCCCATCTACACCATCTCATATAATGCCACAATATTAAATAGTTGATCAAACACAAAAAAAATGCACTATTGGTGAGCAAGTGTCTAAATTCATGTATGTAATGTTGGAATAGAATGACATGTAATGACGCTACGAGTGGAGGGTGATCTTGGGGTAGTGCCAATCTGGGTACGAGTGGTGGTGCAGCTGATTGATTCTTGATGATCCCATAAAACGACCCGCAGCTGTTTGCATACTACTGCATGAAAGAGATCATGGTGGTTAAACTGATGTAGTACCAAATTCCATCCCTTTACCTTGGCCATCCAGCTCCTGGTCTCCAAAGGTCCTGCGAGGAATGTCTCCCTGTAGCCATCCTGCTCTTATTGATATCCACAATGTTGGCATCCAATGATAGCTGCATCCATAGAAATCCCAAAGGACCATAAGACAAGTAGCTTGTTGAATAGCACACATGCTATGATAAATGCGGAGGTTGGCAGACGTTGTAGAAACGAATGGATCACCAATTACCAATGGTAGCCGTATGAATGAAATCCTGTCGACATCCAATGATAGCTGCATCCATCAAGAATCCAAAAGGAACAAGACAAGTAGCTCGCTAAATAGCCCACATGAAAGAGGGTGTTAGTAGGCATTGGAAGAATGAATGGATCATTATTTACCAATGATAGCTTCATCCATAGCAATCCCAAATGACCAGAAGACAAGTAGCTTGTTGAATAGCCCGCATACTATAATAAAAGAGGAGGTTGGTTAGGATTGGAGCCAAAAAACGGATCATCCCATATTTACCAATGATAGCCATACGCACGAAAACAGGTTGACATCAATGACAGCTGCATCCATGAAAATCCCAAATGACCACGAGACAAGTAGCTTGCTGAACAGTCCGCACACTATAGTAAAAGAGGATGTTGGTAGGCATTGTAGAAAAGAACGGATCATCATTTACCAATGATAGTCATATGCACGCAATCCTGATGATATCCAAATCCAGCCGGTTCTTTGCAATCGTCCACTTGTTGATAAGGCCCGCTACGGTGGTACTCGGCTTGAAAGCGATGGAACGATACTTTATGGGCATATGCAGTGAGAAGGTTGAGTGATATTGATACCACCAAAGATAGCATACTTACATGATGCCGAAGAGCCCTTACAAAGAGAGACAACGAGACAATCCTTGCTGCCCAAGACCACATGCAAATCGAGAAAGCATTGTGCATCGAAAAGCCCAAACCAGATCCTAGCTGCGGAGTGACGTACATATGGCTAAAGAGCGATGTGAATGGCAATCGTTTTTCATTGGAAATCGAATGCAGCTTGACGATGAATACCTTGAGGAGATGCATAAATGATCTTGGTAACACCAAAGATGTCGACACGGGCTCTCATTGCTTGTTGATGACATGATCCATCCATAAGAGGCGTTTAATAGCAGCCGCGTACCAAAGGAATCGCCAATAACCAGAACCACCAAGAGATAGAAAGCTTGCTGATACCAAAGATATACAAGTTGTTCCTTGTTGCTGATGTGATCAATCGATAAGAGACCTTCATTTCAGGATGCCCACCGAATTGCAGATAATGGGAAGCACCAGATGGATGATGGGATGAGGGTTGATATGGCACCAAAGATATGCATGCTGTTGTTTGTTGCTGATACAATCCACTCGCAAGAGACTTGCATTGGCTGACCTTCTCCAGAGAAATCGCCCGTTGCTTGGTAACCAACCACCCGAGACGCAATAAAGGTTGACACCACCAAAGACATAAACATTTCCCCATGGCTGACATGATTCACCTATAAAAGATGCACCATAAACAATTGTCCCAACTCATCCAACAATACTTAGCAATCATAGCTGTGATCTTGTAAGCTCCAAAGCACCAAAAGACAAGCAGCTCTCTGCAATAGTCCCTCTAAACAATGGTAGGCGTTTCAGCAAAGGTCTCCAAAAAGCACGAGAGTCCTACATACCTGAACCATGGTGATCACAAGGAATTGCAACCAAATACACCATCCGAAGGCAATACAATAATCAACCTGCAGCGCCAAGGTATGCCACCATATGTACTATACTCTCATTGGATCCTGAAATTGGCATCATAAGAGATATCCACCTTCTCTCTGTAGGCAAGGAAATCAATAGCCGTACTTGGATGGAGGCCGTGTGCACAGCGGATGCCTTTTCAAATTGGCCTTGCCATCGCATCTTGAGTCACACTGTTTCCGGGCCAAAATTCCCCAGGAGAGCACAGTACTATACAATGACATCCTTGACGTGCAGCCTTGATAATAATAGTATCGCCGAAAGAGGCTCTGCCACTGTATGGCGTTTGGTAAGTCCACTTGAATCCAACCAATCCCACAATGAACCTCTTACCTTGTGGTATTTCTCAATAGCATCATTGTCTCAAATAAAGCCGTATCTCCATGTCATCCATGTTGTCTTGCTGCTGTTTCACTGTAAGTCGTGTTAATTAACAGGTTTCGCTTTGTAGATCCAATACCACGCATACCATTGAGCCAACCATACAGCATTCTTGCTTTGAGATCCGTATCCTGTTGCTGCCAGAGGTACCATCATCCAACATGTTCAACCTACCATAAACGCAATGTGAGATAACAAATAAAACCAACCCACACGCTTTTGTTGTCAGCATACCCAAAAGAGGCAATGTAAAGACGTCTTGAGAACTCTCATTGTGGACAACTCGGTAAGGAATGTACACGACGCCTCATTGGGTCTTGTATAGACGAGACAACACCAACCTATACGCGAACTTTAGTACCACAATATTCGACTTGAACAATAAAAGGAATTGCAGCGATTGAACTTACTTGTTGTATTGGAATGGAAGCTTGTGTCATGGGTAGATCGCGCACGTGCTTGTTGTAGCTGAATGTGTCGCCATTGACCACTTGTTCACCCATTGACGGTGTGCATTGCTGGCAATGCCAGAAGTTAGTGGTGTGGAGAGTGTAAATGGAGTTGGTCTTACCTTGCATCGTTATGAAGCGGAAGTGGGAGAAGGTCGTTCCTTTCATTGTTCCTAATTTGTGCCTTGACAATATCCTTTACACTTGAACCGATAATGACAATGCGAGGTTTCATGTGAGTATTAGCCCTCGAACAAATAACCGAATCACTATTTACCAATAATAGCCATGTATGCACGAAGACATGTTGACATCCAATGACAGCATCATCCATGATAGTCCCAAGGACCAGAAGATAGGTAGCTTCCTGAATAGCCAACGTACTATAATAAAAGAGGAGGTTGGTAGGCGTTGAAGAAATGAACGGATCATCATTTACCAATGATTGCCATATACACGAAAGGTCCACACCCACACTCGGTGTCTATGCAAAAGCTCATGTTGAATACGCTGCTGCAGTATCCGCTTTTTTTAGTTTACCTTTAGCACGTCCATATTTTCATCATAGTAATCCATTCCATATCATAGCGTACCCTCCTTAATTAGCGTCCTGATCGAAAAGCAAGTGCCCCAAGTCAGCATCCATCATACTTTTACCACACGCTCTCTTCATACCATTGCACCATACAATCATCCGCCAGTGATTGATCCCAATAGCATCCTTCGCATCAGCTGCATAATGGTCCAAAACGCCTCACCAAAGGATATCTCTGAATAAGCAATAACATGTTAACTTTACCATCGATCATCACACAATGAGTCTTTGCTGATGAATTCATCATTCTTCTCACAATGACCTATACCCCGAAATGATATCATGATGATCAGCTATATACATAAAGATTTCACATACATAGTTTATCTTTTTTCTTTTCTCTTGTTCTCATAATCGACATGTCTTCACGAGCCATCGAAGCACCAAGCGCTATGTGGGAGACATCGTCTCCTATAGACCTGTCCCAGGTGGTATGTAAGCCAAGATAACTTTTGCTCTGCTACTACACCTGACCTAGTATCCCTGACCTCGACAATGATTATCATGGTTTATTCTAGTACCCCACACTTCTATTGGAGTAATTGAAGAAATCATCACCAGGCCTTTGCCATTACTTGGTTACGTACGCATGAGAAGATTATCGATGTTTAATATGCTATCAATGTTGACTATTCATGTCCATCTTGATGTAGGGACGACGGATGCCTGTTTTCCCAGAGCTTCACAGGAAACCCCGTACTATCTAATCCATAACGCACTCACTAGAAAGTACACATGTATGACATTGAAATGCGCTCAATGTTTTGCTAAAAGTATCAATGCTTATATTTATTACTAGTTTACCAACATACTGTGGTAGTTAGGCGGCTTATTCCTCCTGGTGAATAAAATCTTGGTTTCCGTGCATCATTTACGCCACCATAGGCTTAAGGACACATCCAACGCATTGATAAAAAATTTTGGTACCATGAGTGTGTTGTCGTGAACCGGTATATACCACCGTTCACTCTTTATCATACAACGGTTGATCTATACATTATTCAAGGTTACGTTATGTTCGGGGTCGGGCCCGGATGGGTCGAGTTGCCGTCGGTGTGGCTTGTTCAACTTCTTTTCTTCGGGCGAGCCAAGTAAAATTTTTATCCCTCTCTTTCCACGTCGGTGCAATAATGGTCGCTTAGTGAGTATCGTTACTACTATCACCACCTCCACCACCACTACCATTACCACCACTGTCCTATCAACTTTCCACTTGCGCGTCCTTATTCGAGCAACTTGCATCGCCAACACTCCCAGCATTGGCACATTGCAGTCGTCATGGAAACCAAGCAGTGGACCATCACTCTATAGACATGGCTCACTAAACTTTTTTGTTATTGTATAGCTCCGTTCCCACCGTTAAGGACGTTCAAGTCCCCGAGACTCTCTTGAAGAAGCAAAAGGCTGATGCCAAGGCCACTGAGCAAGCTGCTGCTAAGAAGGCTGAACTCAAGAAGGCAAGTAGAGGGAGGATTTGGGAAAAAAGATTTCGTTGTCATGGTGATGATATCCGGGGTCAAACCCATTGACTAGCTTGAAAGCAATGCTGTCAAACGTTAACCATCTTTCGGGGCTGATGACAAAACAACGTGATCTTTTTTGTGTGCAAAGGAGAATGAGAAATGATTTTGGGATCAATGAATTAACCTGAATGATTCTTATTACAGGCCCAACGTGCTAAGCGTCGTGACATCTTTGAGCGTGCTCGCAAGTACCACAACGAGTACGAGAGCAACGAGCGCAAGGAAATTGCTCTCCGTCGTCAAGCCAAGTCCAACGGCAACTACTACGTTCCTGCTCAACCCAAGCTTGTCTTTGTTGTCCGTATCCGTGGTATCAACAACATCCCTCCCAAGCCCCGCAAGGTCATGCAATTGTTCCGTCTTTTGCAGATCAACAACGGTGTCTTCATCCGCCTCAACAAGGCTACCAGCGAGATGCTTCAATTGATCCAACCCTATGTCACCTATGGTTACCCCAACTTGAAGACCATCCGTGAAGTCATCTACAAGCGTGGCTACGCCAAGGTCAACGGCCAACGTATCCCCATCCACGACAACTCTGTCATTGAGGCTGCTCTTGGCAAGTACAACATCATCTGTGTTGAGGATTTGATCCACGAGATCGCTACCGTTGGTCCCCACTTTAAGGAAGCCAACAACTTCTTGTGGCCCTTCAAGCTCTCCAACCCCAACAACATGTGGCACACTCGCAAGTTCAACCACTTCATCGAGGGTGGTGACTATGGTAACCGTGAGGAACACATTAACAAGCTCGTCCAGGCCATGAACTAAATTGTTTAGTGGTGTGTTGGAATAAAGAAAAGCATTGCTCTTTTTTGTGGATCAATTATGTACAATTTTTTCTTCTTCTACTCGGGAATGTGTTCCGTCAATTAAGATACAAATTACCTTTTACCTCACTTAGTGTGATATCCACACCCCCTGTTTACTCGCCGCACATACAATGATTATCATTATCCTGCATGACCAATTAAGTAGGGGCATTTGTATATAAAAGCAAAAATGTGATTCCCTTGACCTGCTTTGACAGGTTATTTCTTCTTCCAATCTCACACATACTACTACCAACAACAACATGATGCTGGCATCATCGTCTTTTTTTCTTTTGCTGATATGGATGATTATCGGTTTTTACTTTCCTCCTACTCAAGGCGTACCGCTTGTGAACGATGATTGGGTGCAAGTGGATCGACTTGCACAACACATGGCTTCTCATTGGCACTTTGATCATCTTGAACCGCTTGCGTCTGAAAGTTATGCACAAGTAAGCACGATGCTTTTGCAGGATCATCTTGATTTGGACTTGGACCCACGTGACGAGGATGACAATGTCGATCATGGTGTTCTCAAGGCTCAAGTGATTGAAGGTGTGCAATCGTACTTGCAAGGCACTTTACTACCATCCGTTTGGTGGGATGCTGTCGCTCAACCTTTATTGAACCCCACTGCTCTTGCTGCGCTGGTTCGTAGTAGCATTGATGAACATTGCCCATCTCAACAAGACAATAGCACAGTGCCTAGTGCATGCTTGATCAATCATAGCAGAGAACTTGGAAGTCAATTGGATGAGCACGTTGCAAGTTTGTTGAACCAAGCACTGGATGAACTGGATTCTCGCGTGGTGCCTGATGTATTGAAACAAACAGCTGCTCTCCTTGCTCGTATGCAAATCAAAACAACCATTAAGCAACCATGGCAACCAAAACAGTTGATGCATCGATTGCCTAACCCCGTGGCGTGTCAAACACATTCTTTCACCCGCTACTTGTATTTAGCCCGTGTACAGTGAAATCCCCCCCTTTGTTGTAAAATTGTATATATAAAAAAGCAAATTTCCGTAAAAAGAAGGCATGTCATATTGTAAGAAAAATGCTTGGCATCTTTAATTAGGTAAGCTATCAGTCTTGGGGAGAAGAAAAATGCAGGGGGAAGCGCATCACCATGGCAGTAGTTGTAGTAGAGCGAGACTTTCCATATAAAGTAACCGGAGTTGAATACGGTGGTCGTGCTTCCATGACAAGATGTGGATGAAGCACAAGAAGCTCCCTCTCCTTCCGTACGTCCTTAATCACCATGGTGGTACGTGTTGCATATGTTTAGGAATGGGATGAGAGTGGTATTGGATGGATGAAATGAATGGATGGATGAATGTATACAATGGATGGATGTGATGGATTAAACGTTGTTGTATCTATAGCAAGGTTCTTTCAAGCGTCAAGTTGAAGTTGGCCGTGTTGTCCTCCTCAACAACAACAAGTTGGCCGTCATTATCGACATTGTTGACCACAAGCGTGTAAGTACAATACACCTAGCCGATTCATATACACACCACACACCCACACACCCATACAATCGATACAATGACGGCAAACGATATACACGATATTTATATATATACATCTATGGATTCATCTATAGGTTCTCATTGATGGTCCCACCACTGGTGTCGCTCGTCAGGCCTGGACTCTTCGTCACTTGACTCTCACCAACCTCGTTGTCAAGGGTCTTCCCCGTAACGCTGGTCAAAGCACCGTCAAGAAGTGCCTTGAGAAGAACGACACTCTCAACACTTGGGCCAAGTCCGCCTGGGCTCAGAAGCTCGCTCAACGCCAAGTTCGTGCCAACTTGTCCGACTTTGATCGCTTCAAGGTTCAAAAGCTCAAGAACAAGGTAAAGTAGTATTGGTACACGTGATACATGGATGGGATACTAAAGAGGAAATGCGTTTTATAGCGTCGCGTTGCTGTCAACAGCGCCGTTGCCGCTGCCAAGAAGTCGGCCTAAAGATCATGCACATAGAGCGCAAGAGCCTTCTAGCCCCATCTTGAATAAACCAATCATTTGACGTTCGCACATACATACACTGTTTCAAGTCTTATGTAGCTTTATAAAGCTATCTTCAACATCTTGTTTGATCAATGGAGCATTCATCATTTGGACAAGGACACAATTTGGGAAAGGATAGAATGGGATCAGCTCATGAAAAAAGTGTTTACTTTCTTTAACGTTGCACGAGAGGGGGAAGCTTTAGGGCGACTACTAATGATCCTCATAAGGTGTTCCTGGATGATTTCCTTGTTCACTAGACCAAAAACATGCAAAATCAGCAAACCTATACAACCCCTATCCTCCTCCAAACACTTACCATATGGCTTTTGTTCTGCAGAAAGATTGCCTAATCATCGGCCATGTTAGTGGTCATGTTGTAATGAACATGCTATTGTGGGTCATATTTTACATACCTTGAAGATCGAAATAATTGACAAAGATGGCTAATGCAATACCCACGGAGCGATCTTGTCCTTTTGCACAGTGAATAAGGATACGCCGATTTTTCACCAAATGATCATGAACAAAAGCAAGTGCAGTTGGGATCGACTCGAATAAGGCTTGTTGTCCCCTTTTACCTTCGGGAATAGGCAATTGCAAATAATATCCTTTGTGTTTTCGGTTGTCTTCATACTCCAAGGGCGTGCAGTTGATCACCACGTCAAATGTATCCCAACAACTTGGAGGTTTGCCACTCAATCGTGATCCAATAGCTATATTCGTATGCCCAATGTAGTTGAAAGAGGATGCTGATGCTGATGATGATGATTCTTCCTCCTCCGCGTCATTACTTCTTGCAAGCTGACGTGCATGTTTCTCGCATTCGGCTGCGCTACCCGATCCCAAGAGCAAGGCACGATTTTGCCAAAAAAGGCGAGGTGTTAATCCCTATTCCAATGCATTAGTCTAACTTTTTCCTTCATCATCAACAAATGACATCCAAAAAGACTCACATGACACCAAGCTTCTTGATCATCCCCTGATCCTTGCACATAGAGATAACCTGGACGAGCTTGACATCCTGATTCCACTGCTTGAGATGCACTAAGGCATATCACCGGCCAAAAAGGTAGCTCCTCGAAATTGGGTAGATCGTTGATAAAAATGGATGATTGAGGTGTATACCAAAGAGGTCGTAACGGCTTCTTCAACATGCTCGATATACGATCCATATCAATCGTGCCTGATCGCTTTGAGATGATATAAGTTGTCATCCTCTACACGTATGTGTGTGTGGGTGTATAATATAGCATACCAGTAAACGTTGTGCAAATTCATCTATCCTTGCTTCAATTTGTGCATGTTCAGAGCGTGATACAGCGGATGGTAATGAATGAAAGCTGGTATCCCAAGAAAGGTTGATATGCTTGGCAATGGCCCGGTTAAAGGTACTACACCAGATGGGGATGGTTTTGGATAAGGAATCAGGTATACGCTTTCCACGTCGTGTCGAATCGACAATGATGCAACTATGTCAAGGTATGCATGAGGAACGATGATCCACAAGGAGGATTTTCAATCACATGACTTACCCGCCATGTTCTCCAAGGATATCCAAAAGATGCAAGTTACTTCGACGCATATTGAAATCCCATTGTCCCATATGGCCATCGGTGGACTTGAAGTACACTGAATGCACCTTGTGCTATATCCCATACCATTAGACCAAATTGCTCTGTGTTGCATAGGATTTCCCCCTCCCTTACCTCGGTTGGGTCGATATACCATGATCCACATCTCTCATTTGCTGTATACAATAAACAAAAATAAGCTCATGTGTTGTTATGGATACGCACACAAAAGTTCAACTTGCCTACTAAAGGGAGGGACGGGAAAAGGGCGGCGATCTCTTTCACAAATGCAGCGTCTTCCTCGATCGATCGCAAGCGATTGAGACTGTCAATAACCGAATCAGCCTATCTATTTCTCTCTCTCTCTCTCTCTTTCACCACTCCAAGTAAGCATTACATGTTCTTGTGGTCCTTGCGGATCTGGTTCGCGCCGTCATGGTACTCATTCTCGAATAGTTTACGCATTTTGAAGTTCGAAGCTGAAACCCAGAATGTCCAGTGACAAGAAGCGATCTTATGAAGCGAGTTTTCCACAACAGCAGCAGCAGGAAGAAGACGAGGACAAGAAGCAGCTGGAAGACCTCTCTCGCTTCCCACCCAAGTTTGAAGAGCTTGCTGAAGCATATCCATCATTCAGGCAGTTGTAAGTTCATTGTATACATCTATACATCTATGGATGGTATTGACTCATACGCCATATAGTGTAAGATATGATAGGAAGGGCAGGCCATGCATTGAATTCAAGGACCCTGCAGCTGTACGGTAAGGATCAAGGATGCTCAAACCAGATAGCAAGTAGTAACCATGGCATTTTACTAGGATGTTGAATTGGTGCTTGCTTAAACATCATTTCTCTTTGGATGTGACATTCCCGCATGATCGACTTTGTCCACCAGTACCCGGCCGACTTGCTTACATTCGTTGGATCGAAGACATCTTGAAAGAAACCATGCCGCCTTCATCTGAGCCAGTTCATGGGATTGATATGTAAGGTGGAAACCTATGCGAAAAAAGGTTGGCTGAGGACTCAATGAAGGATGCTTAGTGGTGTTGGTGCGTCTTGTATTTATCCTCTTTTGGGGTGTGCTCGCAATCCAAAATGGCATTTCCTAGGAACAGGTAACCATGGATGATTCCAATACATGATTGATTGGATACTCACACGCCATGAATAGAAATCGATGAAGCATCCATGAACTATGCAAAAGAGAACGTGGAATGGAACCAATTACAAGATCGTATCAGCCTTCGCCTTAATAAGGACCCAAGTCGCATATTCATGCTTGAAGATACAAGGTATAGAAATCTATTATGGATCAGGAACAAGGGATGGGGTTGATAATAGGCCATATGGTAGGAAATACGCGTTTTGCATGTGCAATCCTCCTTTCTACGAGTCCAAAGAAGAGGTAGATGAAGGCTTGGAAAACAAGGAATTGGAGCCATCCTCGGTAAGCACAATGAGAAAACTAGTGAATTACACATCGACTCATTTTGATAAAGATCTGCACAGGTTCAACAAACGAAATGATCACACCAGGTGGTGAACTACAATTTATTGGTCAAATCATCAATGAAAGTCTCGAGTACAAGGATCAAATCATGTAAATATCATCATCATTCTATGGCCTTGAGACGACGTAGAATGCTAACTCGTATGTGTAGGTGGTATACCAGTCTTATTGGATTAAAAAAGACAATCAAACCAATCACTCAAAAGCTCAAAGCGAACAATGTAAGTACCTACAGCATGAGGATGATGCAATGTATATAACTGAGCCACATTGTTAGATCACAAACTATGTTGTCACGAGTTTTTGTCAAGGCAAAACGACACGTTGGGCAATTGCTTGGTCCTTTGGATCTGTCAGGATCGTAAGTTATTGATTCAGGTACTTGGGATTCCCTTGTTACTAATCCCACGGCGTTTTGCTTTTGTAGAATGATGCACAATCCATCGATGAATACCATCCCAAGTCGCAATTTACACTGCAAGTTGCAAAGTCAGCTGACTATGTACGACAACAAGTGGAGTTCATTCTCTCGGATCTCAGGATAACATTCCAAGACCAGCCTATTCGAGGTGCACCACGAGCAAATACTTGGTCACGAGCTGCAAGACGTCAATTGAAAAAGAAGCAAAAGATTCAAGAGGAGGATACCCCGTTATTCTTTTTTCAAATGGAGATTGAAGAGGGCACCAAGGACGATGGCTGCCATCTCACGTGCAAGTGGACAAAAGGAGAAAATCGTGATGCCTTTGAAAGTTTCTGGAACCATGTCAAGAAAAGAGTAGAAGAAGCATGTGATATATCACGAGGAAGCAGTTATAATGGTTGATAAAATGCAACTTGAATTATGGAAGTCTTTGTATTTTTCCTTGATGAACAATAATAAAGAAAAGCAAAATGTGTGTGTGTTGGGTAAGAACTAACTGAAAAGATGTGTGTGTATCATGAGAATTACTGCAAATGCTTGTGTGTGTGTGTGGTGTATGTGATGAATGATCGATATAAAGATGGATTTACTCTTCATCCATGGGATATTCCTCTTCGTCTTCCTCGAGGTATTCTTCCTCGTAATCCTCTTCAATGGTAGCTTCCTGATATTGCTGATATTCGGAGACAAGATCGTTCATGTTGGATTCAGCTTCAGTGAATTCCATTTCATCCATGCCTTCACCGGTATACCAATGCAAGAAAGCCTTGCGGCGGAACATGGCAGTGAATTGTTCGTTGACGCGGTTGAACAAGTCTTGGATAGCAGTGCTGTTACCAATAAAAGTACCAGACATCTTGAGACCCACAGGAGGGATGTCACACAAGGAAGTCTTGACGCTGTTGGGAATCCATTCCACAAAGTAGGACGAGTTCTTTTGTTGCACAGCAAGCATTTGATTATCCACTTCCTTGGTTGACAAGCGACCACGGAAAATAGTAGCCACCGTCAAGTAACGACCATGACGAGGATCAGCAGCAGCCATCATGTTACGAGCATCAAACATTTGAGAGGTGAGCTCCGTCACACTAAGGTTGCGGTATTGTTGAGAGTTGAAAGCCGTCAATGGAGCAACGCCCACCATGAAGAAATGAAGACGAGGGAAGGGCACTATAAAAGAAAAATCAATCACATGTTGTCATGGCAACAACAACAATAGTAATAACTTACCCATGTTGACACAGAGCTTACGCATATCGGAATTAAGTTGACCAGGGAAACGCAACGAGGTGGAAACACCGGACATGACAGCTGAGACAAGTTGGTTCAAATCACCATAGCCAGGGTTGGTAAGCTTAAGGGTGCGGAAGCAAATATCATACAAGGCTTCGTTATCGATACAGAAGGTGGCATCACAATTTTCCACAAGCTGATGGACCGAAAGTACAGCATTGTAGGGTTCAACAACGGTATCAGAGACCTTGGGAGATGGCACCACCGAGTAGGTGCTCAAGATACGATCAGGGTATTCTTCACGGATCTTGGAAAGCAAAAGGGAGCCCATACCAGAACCAGTACCGCCACCAAGCGAATGGGCAAGTTGAAAACCTTGCAAGCAATCGGTGTTTTCAGCCTCCTTGCGAACAACATCCATGACGCTTTCCACCAATTCGGCACCTTCAGTGTAGTAACCCTTGGCCCAAGAGTTGCCAGCACCTGATTGAGCATTGATAAAGTTGTCAGGGCGGAACAATTTGCCATAGGTGCTGCTACGAATGGCATCCATGGTGGCAGGCTCAAGATCGACCATGACGGATCTATAGTGTATACATGTTAGTATACTTTTTACTCCTCCTTGGATCATCCTCTCCCCTTTACCTGGGCACGTATTTGCCTTGATAACCTTCGTTGTAGAAGACGTTGATACGCTCCAATTGAAGATCATTGTCACCAATATAAGCACCAGTGGAATCGATGCCATGTTCAGCACTGATGGTCTCCCAGAACTTTTGACCGATCTACAAAGACACAAGATCGTATCAGCATCACCTCCTTATGTTCCCCTATCACCGGTGGTGGGCTGCTCGCTCAAGGGAGTGTTGCTGCATGTCGCTGCATATCGTACCTGGTTACCGCATTGACCTGTTATGTGATAGATACATATGAATAAAAGTCGAGGAACGCTTTGTTTTTTAAAGCCTTACCTGCTTGAACGTGAATGATCTCTCTCATGGTTTATAAATGGAGGCTATGGAATGGGGGCATGAGCTTACATGAGGACCACAGCTTTGGGGGTATGGTGGTACTTACAAAGAAAGTGTTTGTTTGGAGGGAAGAAAAAGAGGGGGAGAAAGGTAAAAGAGGTGAGTTTGTGTTTGATTGTTCGTTTGAATGAGTTGGTCTCTCTTTTACATCCAAGTTTGGCACGCGTCACACACAAAAAATGCACATGGCAGGTACGATCTGACTTTTGCGATACACGTGTTGGTTGACATATGGTGGAACCAATGTAATCACTCAGCACGGACGTTCGCCACGAGATCTGCCATGGGATGATCTCATTCTCTTGCTATTACCAAGTAACCTTTCCTCATGCATCCCACCGTACCACAACTCTATAAAGCTAGACCCATGTGCGATTTACTTTTCTTGTCCTCCCTTCTCACTCATGCTGTAACACCTCATTTTACATTCTTCACTTGAACGATATAAGACATTGCCAATCATTTCCCCTTTTGTGCCTCAAAAAGTATCTCAGTCCTTTGAATAATTATATCATCCTTTGCAACCAGAACCACTAAAAGATCCAAAAAGAGACGAGCTTGCTGGGAATAACGATCCATGCACATGATAACATGCTTTAATCATAAAAGACGTACGATGTTGATAGCTGTTCATTGAAGAAGCAAAGACGCGGCATTCAGCAACAATGATAATCCTCCAGATGATCGCATAAGGTTTATTGACCCCAAAGATGATATGATGCTGCGCGCTTTCCCTTTTATCGCGAATGATGTCATGTGTCTTATAATTGGTCATGCTGGATAAGTCAAGGGTGTGGACAGCAAAGATGATGCAAGGTATACTATGGAAGAGAATCTCAGGGCGTGTAATGAAGATCCTTCAACGTCGTTGGCAACTTGGAATACGTCGTCTCGTGCATGATTTGCTACAGCCGAATCTGATTCACCCATGTCAAGGGCATAGTTGTTCGGTACGATACCCTACATCAACACATAGGATGAGTGAACAATGGTTTATCAATTACCTTTATTGGTGGATGGAAGGATTTGGTGTTGGCGACGAGACACAGTACATATGCATCCTCCAGGTGAGCAACTGAGCACACGCACACACACACACCCCTTGGAGCAAAAGGACTACCAACAAAGACATTCACGATGTTGGTTGACTGATTGCTGCGAAGATCGAGAAGGTTGGATATAAGGCTATGTAACACGTTGGCATGGATGCCTTCACTTGTGCACCAATTGCGGTTGTCATGGCGACCTTGTTTCCACATAGATTCCAAAGCTTTTAGTCACCCGTGCCGTAAGTAAATGCCAAGGTCTAAGCATCGATCGGTAATGAATGCCCTGAATGCAACCAATGGAGAAAAGAAAGGGAGGTTTTAACGATCTCGCTGCAACCACTTGCTGCTGTTGTTTCACACCACACATACTCTCCACCGCTCCACCTCCTGATCCAAATAAACTTGCATATACTTTACTTGTATCACAATAATCACTCGACTTTTCTCTATCTTTTGCAGTGTTACTCATGTAAAATGGATGGAATATGGGGGAGATAGCTATGGACAAAGAAACGGTGCAAAGTCGTGTCCACCAGCTAAAAGCGTGTTATTTCACGCATCTCACAAACATGTACCCCACAATATATACATCATATTGATCGCACGGCTTTTCTCTATCGTTTGATATCTTTTTCGTCGAGAATCGATGAAAAAATGTCACCAAAAGACTCGGGTCCGGGAACTTCAAACGCGTTTTTAAGCGTGTTCCACCCATGTAACCCCACCCAACTTTGGTATCATGTTGACCGCAGCACTTTTATCTTTCATTTGATGTATTGATTGTTTATAAAAGCTCAAGTTTATGTTTTAAAGAGATGAGAGTTTATTATGTATGATTTGCATTCAAGATTAAAACTAGAACTAAAAGAGGCAATTGGTTTCCAAAAGTCTAAGACGACTCATGTACTCACAGGAATGACCACGAGAAGGTTTGCCTCACCATTCCCGCCTTTAGCCAAGGACACCAACCTTGACCAAGGCACAGTGAGGAAGCAGCCCTTAACCAGAGCTTAAAGAACTGCAAGGTAGTTACGGTCGCATTTAACGAAGCCCCCCTTAAACAGGCCTTTAAGACTTGGAAGGTTTTACAGTCCTCATGTTTACGGAATTGGTAACGGTGCTCTAAGGAAAAGAAAAAAGAGAAAAAAGGTGTGGGGAAACGCCCTTCTTTTATACCTTTCGATCCCAATTTGACTCCCAGCTCTGACGTCCGCTTGGCTATTGTGACCTTTTTGGGACTCTTATCTCATTGGCTGTTGACTCAGCGTGTAGGAATGAGTAGTAAAGGTATGCTTTTAACTTGTATAAAGGGTACTTTTTGAAAGAAAAGGTGTAATGTGCATGGTGAAACATAGCAGGGAAGCGGAGACATAGCTATTCTTTACTTGATATAGTATAAATTCGGCGCACAGACCAGGGGGTTCACGACACACATTCCGCATACTCATTTGTGTACTACTACGGACTCAGCTGGACCCGATTTCATGATCTTTTATTATCGATTTTTAAGGATCTTTCAAGTGTATCGACAAAGGAACAAGAGCGTGTGTGGTGGTGGAAAAGGAAGGAGATGTAAAAGATCCCCACGATCAACTACTAAAACGTATTGATTATATACACCAAGTACGACTACTACGACAAGCGCTCTTGTATAATACCAGCCACCAACAGGAGCATAACAGCGATCGAGTACCTTGTTGATCCCGGTTTATGTTTATGTTGCGATCTTGATTGCTGGACCTTCCACGATCTAATGGAGCCGAGATCAGGCACCTCCATCCTGGTTGGGACACTGAGTCTATATGGCAGAGCATACCTCCTGTGCCTTGATCCATTAGCAGACTACGTTAATTGCCGTATGCTTTCATCATCAAAAGCTTCAATAAATGTCTTGGATTAAGATACTGTTGTTTGTTTCTCTCATCTTGATGCTGCAGCTACTTGCATCCTACAAGACCCGAAATCCCTTCGCCCATGCATGTTCCTACACCATTTTCTCAAGCGCAACATCTTAGGAGCACATCGTATTGAATGACTCACAAGACCGATACCACCTTTATTTCATCCAATGAGGTATAATCCACAAGCAACAAGAAGGAAGGAATATGCTAGCTCAATCCAAGTGGATAATAAACGGTGCTTGTAACTTCTTCTTTGGGATGGTAGCTTCCATCCGTTGACGTCGCCGTTATCATAAGAATCATCCAATGAAAAAGACAAAGAATAGCATATGGTGTTGTGTGGATGTTTATCAAACAAACATGATGAAGGAACAGGATTGAACGGTGGAACGAGTGAATCATATAGAGGCAACGGGGATAATGGTGTCATTGTATTCTTGGTTGCTGGTGTCATAATCATCCTTCATCCATGATTGCAAAGTAGCTGCTGGTCGCATTGAATCGAGTACTCCAATACCGTCCATGGCCGTAAAACAGCTCTCGTCAAAGATACAACCCCTTTCGTCAATGCCCATCCTCAGCCGTATCCACGCAACATGATCCATCATTCCTGCCGACGATGTGCCAAGTAACCAAAGCAACATGCCAGTATTTCTCATCATGCACTTGATTCCATCCATCCATCCATCATAACCATTGCAAGTCCAATAAGAAAGAGCTTCTGTGGCTGCTGCTGATATGCTTCCTTTTCCATCACGCCTGATTGTCTATAGCGCATCTCAACAAGGTGAAGCTTGCTTGTATTGTGGTACACTTCATAGCTGATGTGGTACCCCATCCATTGGAATCCGTATGTACCGAAGCAAGTAGCTGCAAGTAACTTGAGACAATGGAGTAAAGACCTCCTGATAGCAACTGCTGTTGTTTTGGTCGTGGCAAAGGAGTGTGTTGTAGTAGATAGACAAGCTTGTAAATGCTGTTTGAACCAATGGAGTAAAGGTCTTGCTAATAGCTGAATGCATGCTGCTACGATTGATTGTGGCAGAGGAATGTGCAAGAGAGCGTGTAGTATCAAGAAAGGCAGGTGTTGTAGAAGAGTGACAAGAAAGCTGCGTACACGCCATGGACCTGCCATTGGGTCAAAGACAAACGGATCACGATAGTTGTAGGATTGACATGATGGGTTGAAACAGGACAATCGTTCGCAGGTGGTAGTTGTATGCTTGAATGGGGCAACAGATGAGAATAGGAGGAAGAGGGAAGTAGTTGAGTGAAAGAAGTGAAAATCATATAGATCGGACACCTCTTGTATAAATGCATGTACACTGTACATCAATACTTGATACTGAGATTTCCTATCTCAAACCTCAAACTTTCACACAAGATGCTCTTGGACATGCTGATCACGTTGATCTAAAAAAGACCTCATGTTTCATTTGAAAAAATTGAATGGGAGGGTATAATGTGGGTTTACTATGTAAGGCGGAAATGGAGGTCAGCGCCAGATCCATGATTTATGGAAATAGTATGCATTACCTTGGGATTCCCCATTTCGAACATGAAACTTTGTCGGAAGGTTCGCTGCAACATGCTGATCAACTTCATTCATTTAAAAGTCGCAGACTTCATTATGAAGATTTAAAATGCGGGGCGGCCCAAATGGTGGATGTGGGGAACAAAAGAGCGGACGGTCCACCGCCCCGAAGTTGCCCACCTCCAACTTGAAAATTGGTCAGAAGGGTGCTCCGAGCATGCTGATCAACGTTTTTCTAATAAAAACTTCATGCTTCATTTGAAAATTTGGAATGGGAGCGTCCAAAAGTTTGAAAGACGAAGACATTCGCAGGTCTGCGATTCATTAATTTTCATGTTTGCTGTTCCACCGTAGCTCAGTCAAATCGGCTCGGATCAAGAAACTTGAATGATGGAAATGCTCGGCTGGAGCAGGAGAATCGTTCACATGCAGTGGATTTTGCAACAACGTTGATTGTGAGGAAATGGCTGATAGCGCGCAATATTGGGCTATTGTGGATAGACCATAAAGTGTAATCCATCAATCCTTCCAGTCATGCAAAGTAGCTGTGTTACACAACACGACCATCTGCATCTTTTGCTCTGCCAGGGTCTACCTACTTTACAATGAACAAAGACCACTTGTCATATATAGTCACTCACACAACATAAAGACGCCCATATCTCAAGATTTCACAATCAAACGTGGGGTTTTTAATCGAGCAATGTGCTCGGCTTGGCCAACTGCACCTTGTGTGCAAGTTTCATGATCAAGCTTGCCAATCCCAGATTTCGCAATGTCGCTACCAGCCAAACTGGATCTGGGGGTCGACCTCTTCGACGACGACGACCAAAAAATTATTTTTTGGGCTAGTTGCGACATTGAACATGAAACTTTCACACAAGGTGCAGTTGGCCAAGCCGAGCACATTGCTCTATTCAAAACCCCACGTTTCATTGTAAAGTGTGGAGATACAGGCACGTTTATGTTTGTAAGCGTGATGCTATATGAAGAGCGGTCTTTGTTCATTGTCAAGTAGGTGGACCCTGGCAGAGCAAAAGATGCAGAGGGTCGTGTTGTGTAACACAACTACGTTTGCATGAATGAAAGGGTCAATGTATAATTACTTTATGGATCATCTAGGAACAGGCATGTATTGCTAGCTAACGGCCACTTTTATCCAATCATCATTGTTGCGAGATCCACTGCATGGGAACGATGCCCCTGCTCTAGACATTCATTTCCATGATTAAAGTAGGTTGATCCGGGCTGATTTGACTGAGCTGCGGTCAAAGAGAGATTACATCACTCTGGACATAAAGCACGCTCGATGTAGCTCAACCGATGTAATCTTGTGTGAGCGTAACTCAACCAAATCAGCTCGGATCAACCTACTTTAATCATGGAAATGAATGTCTAGAGCAGGAGCATCGTCCACTTACAATAGAATGCACAAAAGTTGGGAATGCACAAAAGTGGCTATTAGCAGCCAATGTATGACATAAAAGTGAGGGTTGCGTACCTGTCAGGGATTGTTCCTGAAGTCCTGACTTTTTAGCTGAGTTACCCAAAGAGGTCCTTCTGCATCTTTGGCTCTCCAGGGTCTAGCTACTTGGCAATGAACAAAGACCCCTTCTCATATAGCATCACACTTACAAACATAAAGGTGCCTGTATCTCCGAACTTTACAATGAAACGTGGGGTCTTTGATAGAACAATGGGCTCGGCTTGGCCAACAGCACCTTGTGTGAAAGTTTCACGATCAAGCTTGCCAATCCCAGATTTCGCAATGTCGCCACCAGCCAAACTGGATCTGGGGGTCGACCTCTTCGACGACGACGACCAAAAAATATTTTTTGGGCTGTTTGCGACATTGAACGCGAAACTTTCACACAAGGTGCTGTTGGCCAAGC
>NW_026695455.1:0-39191 GCF_029851405.1 Lichtheimia ornata | reverse complement strand
GTTGATCCGAGCTGATTTGGTTGAGTTACGCTCACACAAGATTACATCGGTTGAGCTACATCGAGCGTGCTCTATGTCCAGAGTGATGTAATCTCTCTTTGACTGCAGCTCAGTCAAATCAGCTCGGATCAACCTACTTTAATCATGGAAATGAATGTCTAGAGCAGGGGCATCGTTCCCATGCAGTGGATCTCGCAACAATGATGATTAGATAAAAGTGGCCGTTAGCTAGCAATACATGCCTGTTCCTAGATGATCCATAAAGTAATTATACATTGACCCTTTCATTCATGCAAACGTAGCTGTGTTACACAACACGACCCTCTGCATCTTTTGCTCTGCCAGGGTCCACCTACTTGACAATGAACAAAGACCACTCTTCTTATAGCATCACGCTTACAAACATAAAGGTGCCTGTATCTCCAAACTTTACAATCAAACGTGGGGTTTTTATTAGAGCAATGTGCTCGGCTTGGCCAACAGCACCTTGTGTGAAAGTTTCACGATCAAGCTTGCCAATCCCAGATTTCGCAATGTCGCCACCAGCCAAACTGGATCTGGGGGTCGACCTCTTCAACGACGACGACCAAAAAAATATTTTTTGGGCTAGTTGCGACATTGAATGTGAAACTTTCACACAAGGTGCTGTTGGCCAAGCCGAGCCCATTGCTCTATTCAAAACCCCACGTTTCATTGTAAAGTTTGGAGATACAGGCACCTTTATGTTTGTAAGCGTGATGCTATATGAGAAGTGGTCTTTGTTTAATGTAAAGTAGTATGACTATAGTAGAGCAAAAGATGCAGAAGAACACCTTTGTGCAACTGAGTTAAAATCCGGACTTCAGGGACAATACTTGACAGGTACGCAAGCTTCATTTGCAGTGCATAAATGGCAGCTAACAGCCACTTTTATCCAATCAGCATTGTTGCAAAATCCACTGCATGGGAACGATGCTCCTGCACCAGCTGAGCATTTCCATCATTCAAGTTTCTTGATCCGAGCCGATTTGGGTGAGCTACGCTGGAACAGCAAACATGAAAATTAATGAATCGCAGACCCTGCGAATGTCTCCGTCTCTCAAACTTTTGGA
This sequence comes from Lichtheimia ornata, assembly GCF_029851405.1. Taxonomy (NCBI): domain Eukaryota; kingdom Fungi; phylum Mucoromycota; class Mucoromycetes; order Mucorales; family Lichtheimiaceae; genus Lichtheimia; species Lichtheimia ornata. The sequence continues at coordinate 38,100 of NW_026695455.1, read as the reverse complement.
CGCTCCCATTCCAAATTTTCAAATGAAGTGTGAGGTCTTTATTAGAAAAAGTTGATCAGCACGCTCGAGAGCACCCCTATGACCAACTTTCAAGTTGGAGATGGGTAACTTCGGGGCGGTGGGCCGTCTGCTCTTTTGTTCGTGTCATCCACCATTTGGGCCGCCCCGGCATTTTAAATCTTCACAATGAAGCCTGCGGTTTTCAAATGAATGAAGTTGATCGGCTTGTCCCAGCGAACTTCCTGACAAAGTTTCAAGTTCGAAATGGGGAATCCCAAGGTAATACATACTATTTCGATAAATCATGAATCGGCGCTGTCCTCCATTTCTGATTTACATAGTAAACCCACACTGCACCCTCCCATTCCAAATTTTCAAATGAAACATAAGGTCTTTTTTAGAACAACGTGATCAGCATCTCCAAGGCCACCTTGTGTGAAAGTTTCACGTTCGAGATGGGCAATCTCAAGGTCATGGATCAATTACAGTATTCGTGTATTTATACAAGAGGTGTCCAACAGCTCAGCCTACTTTAATTTCCACCTCTTCCACTCCCAACTCGTTGCCTCTTTCTCCCATTCTCAACTGTTGCTCCATTCAAGCACATACAACTACCACCTGCCAACGATTGTCCTGCTTCAACCCATCATGTCAATCCTACAACTCTCTTGATCCGATTGTCTTTGACTGAATGGCAAGTGCACGGCGTGTGCACCCCCACTACAACACCCACGCCTCTCAACACTTCACCATATCCTATACAATCCTCTTCCACAAGCATTCGTAAGAGCATTCATTGCAGCAGTTGCTATTGGCGATGTCTTTACTCCATTGTCTCATACAGCATTCACAACCTTGTCACTCTACTACAACACACGCTCTTCCTCTATACCACGACCAAGCATACCAGCAGTTGCTATTAGCAAAAGTCTTTACTCCATTGTCTCAAGTTACCGGCAGCAACTTGCCTTACATCCTTTTTTACGTGAGCAGCAGCTAGCCATTGTATAGACGCAGCATCATTTACGTGTAGCAACTTGCTTCAATACATACGACTACTATGGATATGGATATGGGATATGAATCATGGCTTGGGGCATGGGATGGAAGGATATGGATATATACAACGCATGGAAAAAGAGCTTTTGTTTTCATCTGTTCACTGTCAACAAGAACATTATGCTTGAAGCTATCATCCTGAACGATTGGTCCATCCAGTTATCGCACTTTATAGCCTTTCCATGGCAGCTCCCATCATCCTTTATGCAAGCCGTCAACCATATACAACGATGATCATCCAACTCATGCAATGACACGCCATGCCACTACGCATCAAGGCGCCATCTCACCTCCATCCACTCATCTTTGCACAATTCCATGCCCAAAGGATAGAAACTTGCCAAGTCGACGTATCTCTCTCCCCCCTCCATTGGATCAATCCATTGTTATCTATCTCTTAGAAACGATGTTGGATTAAAGGGTTACTTTAACGAATACAAGATTGCGTTGTCAACCATTCTAAGCTTCTATAGTACAAGAGACCTTTCTTCTCCCTGAGTTGGACCTCGTTGTGTGTGGGCACTTGACGTATTGTATTATAGAAAGACTCGTGGTACGGCAATGCAGAATTATCCACTTGTAAATGCTGTGATGAAGGCAAAGGAGGGGGAGAGAAAGGGTCTGATTGATTCATTGTGTCTTGAGCAAAGGCTGTATACGATAGTGTAGCTCACTTTCTTTTGGTTCATCCTTTGATTGTCTTTGATTATCGAGGACAAAGGATCATTTTGTTAACATGGAAATGGCTTGTTACACTACATCCGTAGATTTGATGATTGATCAAACGAGAACTCTCACGTAAATGGACATACGGACTTGTTGGGAACCTCCACCTTCATTCCTAGAACGTGTCTGTATGGCCTCATTGTTATCTATTAGCCCTCCATAAGGAAAACTTTCAGGTTTCCCTCTGATTGAGTGCCTCTTTAAATGTACCTATGACAGTATTCATAAGGGCGTTTTGGATCATATTTCGGTTGCTGGTTATGACAATGAACGCTTGCTTTTGATATGCGAGCGAAAAAGGTATCCACCCTAGAGTAGCCGAGGTCATATCAAAGTACCATCACGCTGTTGCCACGCAACAAAAAGACACAAATTCTATGGATCTTAGCTTTAATGATGGGTCATGACTGATTATACAAGGTAGGAACATTGACAATGAATGGATCAACAAAGAACGTAATGTGCTTTTAAAATGAAAGATAACTTATTTATTCGTACAAAGGGATATCGATACCATAGATCTCCAAGTCATTAAAGCGGATGTTTGCATTCATGGCAGCAATAGCATTACGATCGTTATCATCAAGCGAAAATGAATCCAAGTCGAAATTCGTCTTCATGCGATCCACATTACCGCTTTTGGGAATCACCACTAATCCACGTTCAACGGCCCAGCGTAGCAACACTTGTGAAGTTGTCTTTCCATGTTTATCAGCAATCGCTTTGATAGTCTCGTGTTCGAGTAGCGGTGTTAGATGCTTGTTCTCTTGGGTGAATATATTAAAAGCAGCCGATCCAAATGATGAGTAGGCAGTAACTTGAATGCCTTGACGTTTCATCCAGTCGATAAACTTGTTGCGTTGAAGATATGGATGAATCTCCACTAAAAATGGCATCATCAGCCCCTTGTACCTCATGTAATAATATGACATACCTTGAATAACATCGGGCTTGATATTGCAATAGGTGAGCAAATCCAGTGTCAATTGTACATTAAAATTGGCAATGCCGAGGTTGCGTACTAATCCTTGATCGACTAGTTTTTCCATTTCATGCCATGTTTCTTGCACAGGTACATGCTCCCATTCAAATTTCTTGGTGTGTGGATGGTTCCAAGCTGTTGGATATTCGACGGCTGGATCTACGTATTTTTGTCCAAATGGCCCTAATGTTTTACATGAGCGGTTAGGAGTCGTGGATGATGTCTTTGGTGATGCTTAACTTACAATGCATGTAATACAAATCAATGTAGTCCAAGCCGAGATCCTTGAGTTGCCTGTCAAATGCTGGACGCACATGCTCCTTTCGATGGAAGGCGTTCCATAACTTGGTAACAACTTTTGATAAAATGTGAGCGAACCATGGTGTCATTACTACTTCATGCGCGTCTAATAGCGGCACATGATAGCCCCCACCAATAACAGAATAGTAGTAGCCAGCGTCATCCCACTTACCAAAAAGATCCTTCCGAGTGACAATGCCTTCATCAATCGCCTTTTTTATACCACGGCCTACTCCTTGTTCATTGGCGTATACAGATGCTGTGTCAATATGCCTTGGAGCTGAATAATAAGTACTTGGCAAACGAGGTGCGTATGATGGTAGTAGGGCTTCATACCTGTAGCCAACTTTGATGGCATTATAGATAGCCTCCTCGCCTTGATCATTGGTTATTTTGTATGTGCCGAGACCTACAGCAGGGATCTTATCACCAGTGCGTTGCAATAGGATGGGGTCGACCATGGTATTGTTGTTGTAAAGGCGAGAAAGAAAAAGAGCGAAGCGCCACACAACTTTAAGGTCGCTGCAATAGTACCTTTTTATGCAATAATGCTTTCGTCATGTGTTGCACTTTGGTGTGATTGGTTGCTGGGCGTATACAATGTTGACGATGTTGGGTAACTATAGCTTCCCGTGGAAGTCCAATTTATCCGAGTACTACAAGGGTGTGTGTGTCTCTTTCTTTAATGTTGCATGAAGCATGAATTAAAATCAAGCTTTTGATATGACAAAGTCATAGCTCTTTTATACTAAAGCGATGCTCCTATTCATGGGATAGCAGTGGGAGCAGTCGGGAGGATGTCAAACTGATTTCGTGTAACAAAGGGCGGTTGCTGGGTGGAATCCGTATATGCAGCATTCACAGCAATATGCGCGTCGTCGCGTGTGCAATCCATTTTTCAACCTCTTCTTTCTCACAACAACACTTTGCAACATGAGTCAAGCTTCAAACTCACTCAAGTCTATCGGCTCAAAGTTGATGGGTAAAGTACATTTATTGGACATTGCTAGTCTTTCTTGATCTAACCCGTTGCCCAATGACAGCTGCACAACGATGCGCCGTGTATGATGCCAAGGTGGTAGGCGAGATTGCCAAGCAAGTGTATACCAAGGAGCGTATGAGTTTTCCCAGTGGCCAGCAGTTTTCAGAAGCACAGCAATACGTAAAGAAGGACCTATTCAACGCGTCGACATGGAAGAATCTTACCAAGCAAGACGTTGCTAAGGGTGCTGTCGTTGCTGCCGAGTTGTATACGTTCTTTTTGATTGGCGAAGTAGTGGGCCGTAGAAACTTGATCGGATACAAGGTCGAGGAACCTGGAGCACATCATGCGGAAAAGATGGAGTTGTAGCTACAAAAGACACGTCCCTTTGATTGATGAAGGAATAAACGGGATCTTCATCGGATATTATCATCCTGATGTATACTTCATGAGCATTGAATTGGACTTCCTTTACATTCTTTCTCGCAGGATCCAACATGAACATCCCCTTTTCTTTATCAGCCCCTCTCTTTCATATACCCAATCGCCATTGAATGATCATCATACTAGTAACCTCTGGTTGTTAAGGACAACGTTTATAGATAATGGGGGAGTATCATGATTTGTGATGGAATTACAGCGAGCAATAATACCCTATCGTCCACTGCTTTCATGATCACCATTAGTGACATGGTTGATAGCGGCTTTCAAATCACGTGCAGTGCTCGAAAAGTTTCCCTTATGCATGGGGTTGTGTATGTGTGGCACCATGGCAACGGGCGGAGTGATAATTTTAGCATGAAAATTACCAACAAACCCCCCTCCTTGTCTCTAATTCCAAGATTCTTTCTTATTCATTCTTCTCCACAGTAATGGATGACTCAATTCAACATCCACTTGTAGCAACACCACCTCCACGTGGTGGTATTGATACACCTGATAGAACGGGTGCGAATGCACACGGCCTTGGTAGTGATAACAATGCCTTTTCTTCCTCTCCTTCATCAGCCGCTGGAGCATCAGCTTACAAATTTGACCCGAACTCGACGAGCGGTTCGTTTAAAGGACGATCCAAATCTTTGGCTTGGACATCATCAGGCTTACAACCACGACTTCCAGTCGACTATCAATTTGGCGATGCGTATGAGCCACGACAAAGTACGAGCATCCCATACAAAGCACGATCTTGGGAACCCACATTGGAAAGAGCTATCAAAGCCATCGTATCCATCAAGGCTAGCCATGTTCGTAGCTTTGATACAGAGACTTCGGGTAGGCCTATACCTGTGCTTTATGTAGAACATATTAATAACGATTGTATATAGGTGGATACACTGCAACGGGTTTCATTGTGGATGCGAAACGAGGCATCATATTGACCAATCGCCATGTTGTATCGCCCGCTCCCATTGTTGCCCAAGCCGTTTTAACCAACTATGAAGAAGTCGACTTGAAGCCAGTCTATCGAGATCCTGTGCACGACTTTGGATTCATGCAGGTATGGGATGAGGAGAAACGTAAAGTCCGAAAATGGGAACCAGCTGACACCGTAAATGATATCGTCATGACGTTTTTATAGTTTGATCCCACCAAAGTCAAGTTTATGGAAATTCAAGAGATCGAGCTTAGCCCTCAACGTGCCAAAGTGGGTTTGGATATCCGTGTCGTTGGGTAAGGTGATCAAGCGTTGATTTATTGATATGATGATGCTAACGAATTTTCCATCTTCAGCAATGATGCAGGTGAAAAGCTCAGCATCTTGGCTGGTACATTGGCTCGTCTTGATCGAAGGCAAGTGTTGTGAAAAAAGCATGATGGATTTCATTGTTCTAATATAATCAACACACAGAGCTCCTGAATATGGTGTGGGTGAATACAATGACTTCAACACATTCTACCTTCAAGCTGCATCGGGAACAAGTGGTGGATCATCTGGCAGCCCTGTCCTTGACATTGATGGCCATGCAGTGGCGTTGAATGCAGGTGGTGCAACACGTGCATCTTCAAGCTATTACCTACCATTGGATCGCGTCAAACGTGCTTTGCATTATGTACAAAAAGGAGAGCAAGTCCCTCGTGGAACACTACAAACCGAATTTGAGTACTTGCCATACAACGAGGTGCGACGTTTAGGTCTCAAAGCACATATGGAAGAAAAAGTGCGTACACGATTTCCAGAAGAAACAGGCATGTTGGTGGTACGATCGTTACTTCCCAAAGGTCCAGCTGATGGTATGTTAATGCCTGGCGACATTGTGATTGGCTGCAATGACCATATGGTGCCCCATTTTATTTCATTGTTTGGCATTATTGATGACTCGGTGGGCAAAACAATCAAGTTGACGATATCACGTGGGAAAAAGATGCTTGACGTGGAAATAACAGTGCAAGATTTGCATGAAATTACGCCTAGTCGATTCGTTGAAATTGGAGGTGGCATCGTGCACAATCTATCATATCAATTGGCCAAGTCATATTCACAGCCTGTCACTGGTGTCTACGTTGCCACATCGGGTCATATGCTTGCAAGTGCAAGTGCATGGCGAAAGAGCATCATTATCAGTGTCAACAACATTCCTACACCCAACTTGGATGCCTTCATTGAAGCCGTGCAAACTCTACCAGATGGTGCACGTGTCCCCATCCGGTAAGTGATTTTGGACAATAATCTACATGCGCTTACACGTATCATTTTAGCTTTTATTCTCTTCACAAAGCATACAAGGATAAGGTGATGATCATGAATGTGGATCGACATTGGCACAAGTTTAAGCTCGCTTCCCGAAATGGTAAAATTTGAATCACACTTGGTTTATTTGTTTTGGGTATTTGACATGTAAACAACAATAGATTTGACGGGCACGTGGGACTATAAGGAGATGCCACCAGCACCACCCAATGCACCATACCAACCATCCACTGCGACATTGCCACCATTGGATGCATCAGCAATGGACGTGACACGCAAACTACTTCCATGCTTTGTTGCAATCGACTTTTATTTGCCGTATTTGGTGGATGGCATGAAGGCTACACAATTCTATGGCACAGGCTTTATTGTGTCAACGAATCCACCCTTGATTGTGTGTGACCGAGATACTGTGCCTATCAGCATGGGCGATATTTTACTCACATTCGCCAACAGTATCATCATCCCCGGCAAGATGCTTTTGCTCCATCCATTCTACAACTTTGCGTTGTTGACATACGATCCAAAGCTAATTGGTGACACGCCTGTCGCTGCAATCGAATTCAGCAATGATGAAAAAGAATTGGCTCAAGGCGACGATGTATACTTTACTGCCATGTCGGGTGATCACAGCATCAATACAAAAAAGACCACTGTGAGTGGTATATCCAATATTGGTACCCGTGAATGTTCACCACCACGATGGCGTGCCATGAATGTGGAAGGCATCAAGATTGATGATTCGTTCAATTCACAAGGCGGCTTGCTGACAACAGAAGAAGGAAAAGTACAAGGATTCTGGCTCAGCTATTCATCACAAAATGATAAGGGCAAGGACATCTCATTCATGTCAGGGTTGTCAGCATCGCTCGTACGACCTACAATCGATCGCTTTTTGGCTGGTGACACAACACCGGTGTTCAAGGGTCTTGACGTTGAATTGTGGACGATGCGTATTGCAGCTGCACGTACACTTGGATTATCAGATGATTGGGTACGCAAAGTGGAACAAAGTGGCAGCACGCGTCATACGTTGTTGTACGTGCTTAGCATCCTCGACGAACGAAGCCCGTCTGCCAAGGTTCTCAATGTGGGTGATGTTATTCTCAGCATGAATGGAAATCTTGTTACACGCATGTCCGATCTTATGCATTTACATGATCATGGAGATACCGTCGAAATGGTAGGTTTTGGAATCATGGTGCTTTTATTACGTGATCACTAATAATGGCATTTATTATAGACTATCCTTCGAGACGGCAAGGAAATGAATGTGACAGTGCCAATGACTACGTTTAGTGAATACGAGACGAAGCGTGTGGTTGGATGGCAAGGTGCCTTGATTCAACGGCCTTATAAAGCTGTATTGGAGCAAGTGCGAGATGTACCTCAAGGCGTATACGTTTCATGCACGTTATATGGTTCTCCAGCATCGAATGTGTTGCGACCAGGCGTATGGATTGTTGAAGTCAATGGTGAACCCATCCATGATCTCGATTCATTCCTTGATGTCATGCATGCACATGAAGCTGAAATGCTACGCCGTCGTCGACCAAGCTATATCCCTCCTGTGAGGCGTGAAGCTTCTGAACGAGAAATCCAATTCACCGAACAAGATGTATTGCGTGTTGATAATACCGAAGACGATGATGATAACAATGATGAAGGATACATCCGCATCAAAACAATCAGCAGAAATGAAACCGTGCGTGTTGCAGCTCTCAAACTTGATCTTCATTATTGGTCAACTTGGCAACTCGTCCGTGATCAAACCAAGGTGTGCGGTTGGATGTGTGAAGATGCATAGACTTTTTTTTCCCAAGATAATGCTGTTGTAAATACATTCACTTTCAAGTGTTGTAAATCAAATGGTGCGTTTTATATATATGAGTTGAATTGGATGGTTTATGAAAACATGTCGAATGATGTACAATAATGAGATTGAAAAGAAAACACTAATAATCGTCGTCGTCGTGATGGCGATGTCGTCGTCGTTTCTTGCGTTCATCTCTATGGTGATGCTTTTCCTTTTTCTTCTTTTTCCTCTTCTTATCACGAAAGTAGGCTGCCATTGGATCTTCCGCATCGAGGTCGTCATTGTCGCTGGGCTTTTCATCTCGCTCTGATCGACTGCCACCACCGCCGGATTTCACTAGGAAATTAAGAAATGAGTACATGATATCACTCCCTTTTCTTTTCCCGTCTCCTTATAGATACCTTCTATTAACTTTGGTGCAGCATTGTTGGTTGGTATATAAGGTTCTTCGACCCATTCATCACCCTTCTTCACTCGACGCGGCTTTGGACCCCAAGAATGATCCACTCGCAATGTCCGATCCAGCACCTACTTGCGATGTAAGTACTTGTCACCATCTGTATCCTCTCTCATGCATCCAAGATACTTACTTTACTGCCATTCAAATTATCCACTGCCAACACCGTACTACGTTGATCTTCATATTGCAAGAATGCGAAACCTTTGGACTTGCCAGTGCTCTTGTCGCGAATAAGCTCAATATTCATAATCTCGCCATATCTAAGATATCATTTCAGCCCACATGAATATACATCCACACGACGTTTGATCCTTACTGTGAGAAGATACAAATAACATCACCTTCGGTCAGGTCAAATGGAAGATTGCCAGCAAAGATCCATGCCGTGTCCTTGTATTGGGCGTGCCATGATGCTGATTCTGTGTAGTCCGATCGACTAAGCTCGTATTCGTTGATGCGTTGAATCTCCTTCACCACACTGTGGAGAGCAATGAGTAACGCCAATGCGTCGATGGATCGTGTATGCAACTTACTTCATAGTGAAAAGAGGAAGGCGGAGGAAGAAAGAGAGAGCGAGAGGGAGCTAAATGCCATGAAACCCCGTGATTTCGCTTGACCCATCTACCAGAGCCCTATTAACATGTGAGCGTGCCATAGAATAGAAGAGGGTGTAATAAAATTGTATGTACTTTATCCTTGTGTGCTCTTTTTATTCTACATGCGTATGATGATTCTTATTGCTACCATACTCCTCGTCAGAGGATGAGGATGAGGATGATGGCACAGCTGTCAATACATGTTGCTCGTTTCGCTGTTGCTCTTCATCTTGTTTTCTTTGTCGTCGATTGATACCGGGAATTCTAAAAAATCTCGATGACGACGAAGTAACAGCTCTGATGGTGCTTTTGGGTGCAGTAGTCGGGTTGACAGCAATGTTCAGTTGTTGGAAGACCTCCGCGTCGAAATAATAACTTTTGACGACGCGTTCAAGTAACCGTAACCGATCTTCCATGAATTGCATACGACCTTCATTGGCTTCTTTGATATCGCTGTCATAAGAGCTGCTGTAAGAAAAGGTGGCATCCTCATTGACAAAGGGGATGTTGTGATACATTGTTGGTTTAGCCGCTTGCTCGCTGCTATCAGATGATGGGGCAAGATCAAAGAAACGAGCTCGTAAATTATTGCGTAAGGAACGTTGTGCATGACCCGAAGCATAACGTTGAACAACACCCCATGGTGAGTTTGGCCTTGTACCCCAAAGCCAACTGTGAAATGTAAAAAACAAGCTGGCAACACCACCAACAAAGCCGAGAGCATTCAACAACGTGTAAACACGTACTTCACGATCACGCACACGTGCATAATCCATAGGTATCACGTTCAAGTAACCAATGTCTGCATGAGAAGAGGTATATCCAGTATCAGGTGGATTTTGCTGGAAATTCGTTTCAACGATGCGTTGGTGATTGATATGGGGTAGCACACCAAAATAGCTCCATGCATCAGGCACCAAGCTTTGGCGGTTCACGACATTGAATCCCATCCCATTATAGCTTAGCAGTTGCATGGTATAGGTGTTGGCTGTTTGGATGTTGTATTGCTCGTTGGTGATCCAATCTGCTATCTCCGCTTTGGACATTGCTGTAACACCTGTCAAATTATATAAACGCACATTGGGGTCACGAAGACGCGGGTAAGCTGAGATGTGTATTCGCCCTGATGAAGCAAAAGACCCATTGGCAAAAATCGTAAACACCAAGCGAGAGCCTTTGTTGCCCACTGTTCTTGGAGATAGCTTAAAATCAAGAGAAGGTCGATATAAAAAGCATGTGCTGAAGCCGGTGGTGCTTGTCGGTTGAAAATAAGAGAGATCCAAGCTGATGACATCTGAATTGCAATCATAGCCCATATCAGTTTGGCATGCAAGCCGTGGATCACCAGGTGCTCCTACGCCTGAATTTGGAAACCCGTCAAAGCAAAATCGAATGTCTATTGTGATGATCGGGAAGTTAAGGCGTGTATGCAGAAACAACTTAACCAATCCTTACCAGGAACATCCACAAAATTACTTGGATCCAAGTATCGTTGCATGACTGTGGGGCTTGTAAAGACTTGTCGTAGCATAAAACCAAGTAGCACACAAAACAATATTGCCAGGAACGTTAGAGATGCAATGCGAGAGATTTCAGTCCATCGGGGTTCTCCTTGTCTAGGCATCAAAAAGTGTGCATAAGTCATCATGCATTGTTTGGTTACCATTACTTACCTCTGCTTCCATACGATTTGTTGTACCATGTCCCACAATATTCGTCGCAAGAAGAATAGCGCCAACAGCAACGTAACTCCCACTACGGCTCCAACAACAATACCAGCAATACTAGCAGGTGGCAATCTGGTATTATTATCAGAAAATGTATCGTCACGGCCAAAGCTCTGATGCCAATTTTGGTCTTCAATGGAAAAAGCATTGATATCATTGTACCAAACGTTCAGCGTAGATCCTATAATGCATATGGATATGAGCTTCTCTTTTTTTGTTATGATACAGCAACAATGCTTGCATACCAAAAGCAATCGTCATGTATTGGCCATCCAATATGGCTGCTGATGCATAGGAACGTCTACCAGGAGGTACACCTTGTGGATTAGGAGCATCCCATTGCCAGGTTGTTGGATCAAGTATTCGCAAGTCATCAAAAAACATCATGTCGTATTCAGCAACAGCACCATTATCACCTCCAAAGATATAAATCTTTTGGGATTCATCTAGAGTAAAGATACCAAGCATCAACGATCGATTCACTTGCACACTCTATCAAGCTTACCCACTGCGGCTACATGATTTGTTCGACCTGGGCTGTTACCCGATGATATGGTTGCCGTGATCCATTTGTCTTGTGCCGGATCGTATAAATCTAGCGTATTCATGTTGGCCAGCTGTGGCCCTTGGCCATTGTTTTGTATGATGCCACCTATAAAAACAATGGCTTGGGAGGACTCAACACTCGAATTATTGGGACTATACAATGTATACCTCACTCAATTTACGCACTAGGAGGAGGAGTAGTAACGATGATGAATATAGCTTACCTAATGAAAGACATGGTGTGACCATGACGAGGAGCTGGCATATCTTGTAATCTCTTGAATGTGAGGTTACGTCCATCAATAGCAATACTCCACATATCGGAGGCAACGTAGGAGCCATTTATCTGGCCGCCAGCGAGATAGGCTGTATGCTGAGAAGGATCATAGGCCATATCGAAGTGAAAACGATTATCAGGCCATGGCTGGCCTCTAAGATTGATGGTGCTGTTCATCAGGGTCTCCCATTGACGTGTGCCAAATTCATATCGATACACTTGCAAAGGACTTGTACCAGGCGTTGCAGCCATCACTTTTCCTCCGAATACGAGCAACGCGTCAGTGCGCTCATCATAGATTGAACGGGAAAACATCACTCCCGGTGGTGCTTGTTGTTGATTTGCATGAGGTATTCTCCGCCAAGCATATGTCTTTTCGTGTTGAGTCAACTCGAATAAATCGTTCTGGTAAGGAGGTCCGCTTCCTTTTCCACCAAAAAGAAGCATGCTCCCATTTCGTACAGTGGTTGCCATAGCTGATCGAAATGGGAGGGATGCTTGCAAGTTGGGTGCAATAAACGACGCATGGATCAATGGTATCAATGACAACAAGAGTAATATCGTATAGGGTATAATCATGCAGAATAAGAAAAAAGAGAAAAAAATGCCCAAAGAAAACAAAAACAGAAAAAGAAGCAGCGCTTTTAGTACAAACGATGATCTCTGGAGGATCAATCGTTACACAACTCATAAAAGCTTAGTTCGTTAGCGTATGTTACTGCTTACCTGCGCCACTAGAGGATTTGCACTGGTGTATTTTGTAGCGCCACCTTGGATACAAAATGACAACATGTATACCACATGACGTGAAGTAATAATAGTTCTATCAACAATGCGCCCATCATCACGATGATCAATCCAAGCCCCCACCACATCTCTACTATTCCCAATGTATGGGTAGTAGTGCACATGTGAAACGAGCATTGTTGAGAACGCGGATCATGCCGCTTTATTGAAATGGTTGCACAAAATGGGGTGTTATGGATGATAACCCTAGTAGTCAATGCATGCTATCCACTACTACGCGTCATTGTTGTTGTAAAGAATGATAAGGATCGATAAGGCTATCAAGAGCATGGCGATATGAGCATGTATCCAAGAAAGAAACCATGGCAACCGTATCCATCAAAATAGAGCGCACGCACACACATACATAAAGATGCAACATGTAAGGGTTCCTTCTTGTTCCCGTACTCTCCCTGTTTTCTCCCATGGATAAACTTCCACCAGAACTTGTTCTTCACATTGTCCAATTCTTGACGAGTCTTAATGACAAGTGTCAATTATCCATCTGCTGTCGACGTTTCCATACCCTTCTTTGCAGTCATTCCTGGTGCTGGTCGCCACTCGACTTTTCTCCTTACAGCAATCGCTTGAACAATGCCACGCTCTTGTCCATTCTCAAACACTGCTCCATCCCTTGCATTCAACCAGCTGACGTGGTTCGTCCTGTGCCGTGCTCCAATCCAACAAAGTGGGTGCGTGAACTTGACATTAGTGGGTGTTGGTCCTTGACACCAGGAGCTATTCATTTGTTGGCGTGTTCGTTGCCGTATCTTGAGACGCTTGGATTGAACAAGTACACGTCAAAGAGTGGTAGTGGTGATGGTCAATGGAAGTCATTTGAACATCGAGAGCACTTGTATCATATTCAACCTTCACACAACTTATCATCTCTTGCTATGGATTTGGCCAAGGAAGCTTCAATGGGATTGGGATTATCAGAGACGACGATACAACAGGTGGTTAAACAATGTACAGAGATCCAAACGTTATCACTGCAATATCAACAACTCGGTCGTACAGCTTGCAATGCCATCATTCGACTCACGCATTTGCGTCATCTTGATATCTCTTCATGCGCGACGGATCAACCAGTGCTCCAGATCCTTCTTCGCAATATTGGCCATCGTTTACTTTCGCTCAAGATGCTTAATCTGGATTTGACCGATTTGACACTAATCAGCATCAAGCAACATGCAAGATATTTGAAATGTCTCCACTTGTCGTGTGCTGATCCTTCTCGTCTCATCTCTATCGCTCATGTTGTCGGCTCTCTTTTACATCTCGAGGATTTTCGTATGACGCGGCTACGCACAGGCAACATTGATACCATCATCCAACGTCTCAACCCATCCACTATCAAACGACTCGACTTATCACCCAAGATGGACTTACATCCACTTCACAGCTCACGTTCATTTTCACGGCAACTTGAGGGAAGGGGTCGGGTTGTTGCCAATGGAAACAGTCGTGGTCGCCTAATAAAGAGCCGGCCACCCATCATCACCTCACATCAACAACAACAGCAACCAACAATGGCGACTCGTTTCACGCGTACCGAGCATGAATTGGATATGACGGATCAATCATTTGCGTTACTAGCACAACGATTCTTTGCATTGGTCGAGCTTCGAATATGCTATCCACGTCTCCATGACCCTGAATCCATGACAGCCTTCCTCACAGCCGTAGCGCCTCGTTTACAAGTTTTGGAATTGCGTCTTGAAATGCAAAAGAACAACAATTACAACTACAGCAATGGTCGATCAACAGCAGCAGCAGCAGCAGCAGCAGCATCAGAGGCCAATTTGACACCTTTGGATATGTTGCAAGGATTACAACATGTACAAATGCCGCAATTACATGAATTGGGATTGTATCACACGTGGATGAGTCCAGCCACAGCATATGCTCTAGGGCACAATCTCAGGCAACTTACGCACATGACCATCTACAATTGTGGAAGGCTTGTGGATTCAGAGCCGGATTTGGTACGTTTCTGGTTATTGTCCCATCCACGGTTACAGGAATTGAGATTAGGCAGATTGGGTCATATACGGTGTGATATTCTGCAAGACATTGCCGTGGCTGAACAACATGGCGAGGAGAACAAGCCCACTACTTTGGGAATGAAAAACACCAACAGCGTGGATGGAGAGATGATGTTCAAGAAACGATTGTCACCTGGTGAACAGATCTTTGTTTATTCCTCTTCTTGATTCTATGTAGCTGTGTGGAAATAAAATGTACCTCATATTTCCTTTGTACAAGCAACGTCTTATAGCCACGTATTATAGCTGTGGATCATTGTCATGAAAAATTGCGTTTACATATTAGACCCAAATATGGAGCAATAATAAAGGATGATTGATTGGTGATGATGGCGCCATGTGATGAGTTTCTGAATGAGATGAGCATACGAGGTACCGGCTAATAGCTATGTATGGATCATCGGCATATATAGGATGATGGGTTCTGTGGGATCCTTCTCATCAAAACAGAGATCCACGTCCTCAATGCTGTCAATCTTTTAGTTCGTGTTACGGCAAAGCGAAAAATACTAAGCACCATGTTGTTTAGGAAAACTACGCTAGTAGGAGATGCACAAATGGTGGTGAATGATGCGGGTAGGATTACCATCCATTACCATTTAAGGCTTTTGTTGTGTGTGTCTCCAAACAATAACATCAATGCCCTTTGTTGTTTCAAACCATTGTTCTTTTCTCACATCTCTCTTTCCTTTCTTTATTCTTTCTCTTCTGTAAAGAACGTGTGTTATCCACCACAGCAGTAGCAGCTACCAACACTATCAACACTACAGCAGCAACAAAACCATGAGTGACATGCCATCCTCAGACCCTGTATCACAGGAAATGATACATCCAACTGCCTTGGAACCCATCAAGAATAAAGAGATGAATGCACCAAAGGTTGGAGTAGGAGTATCTCCTCCACCAACACCTCCCTCCAAAGATGACGAGGATATCAAGAAAGGAGCCCAACCATCAAGTCAAGATTTTAATCCTTTGACAGCCGATACCGATTCAGTGCATAATGATTCCCACGCGAAGAGTGTTGAATCAGTGGAACCAGGTGCATCCACCCATGAGCCGAAACCACTTGTTCTACAGCATGACGACAAGGTTGAATCAACAAAAGCAACGTCTTCTAGTACTCCTCAAGAGGAGCCTACTAGTGAACAAGACAAGCCTACGCCCTACATTGTCCCGGAAGCGACCCCATCTCCACCACAAGTGAAAGGCCTTGAAGAAGAAGCACCTAAACCTGGACCATCCACTGAAAAGAATGAGCAAGATGATACTATTGAACAAGCTGCTTCAACAGCAACAGGACCCACTGCTGCTGCTCCTGCTACTCCTGTTGCTTCTGATCATGATGGAACAACGACAGCAAATGGTAACAAGCAAGCCAACGGCAACAAGGAAAACGCACAAGGTGCCACCAAGAAGCTCAAGCGTGAAATCAGCAAAAAGAAACCATTGTTTGGGTTTTTGAAAAAGGCATGTGATGATGATTTGATATGAGGTAAATGGGATTTACTCACTCTTTGAATCTATTGTAAAGGCATCTAGCGGCGATGACAAGGATGGCAAACGTAAAGCATGGCAGTTTTGGAAGTGAAGGATGATGCAAGGCCTGTTTCGATGCCATCTCGACCCTTTTTCTTTCTTGCTATAGTACAACGCTTATATCATGATCACATAGTAGTCCACAACATTTGAATAGCTTAATATGACGTCGCATAGTTGCAATAATACAAAAATGGGGACATTCTTTTTTAAAGCAAAAGAAGGATGGCTCAACATTCATCACGAGTAAATCTTTTTTTGAGAGTGAGAGTTGTGGTGGTGGTGGTATCCAAGGACAACCATTGCCAAGACAGCAGCACCACCATCACCTGTTTGACTTTGACCTTCACAGCAGCCGAGTGTGAAATGTCATGTGAAACAACTCACTGATACTAGCATGCTGCACCAGTCCTTTGGCAACAGCAGCAGCAGCAGCAGTGGCTTCAGCAGCTTTTGGGAAAAGATCATGTCCCGGTCTCGACTTTTTTTTTCCTAACGAGCCTAAGCTCTCCATATTATAATCGGCGTTCTCCCTTTCCGATCATTTTCCTCCCCATGATCGGATGTTTGTTTGGAGCCGACTTTTTTCTTTTGCTTTTTGTTGTTGTCAACCTGCACAGCACGGCCATGAAATATATAAATTCCATATCAGGGAAGATGAATCTACTTATGCATGTTATATTAACATGGTCTGGGTTGGCTGTGATGGAAGGGGAAAATGCAAAAGAGCGGAGGTGGGGCCGCCTACTTCCGAAGCCAAAAGTGTCTGTGCGACGATCCGTACATGGGATGGTGCCGTTCATCATCATCATCATGATTGATGATAAGGTGTTCCCTATGCAAAGAGATGGGCATTGGGGGGGTGGATAATAAGGACAAAGAGGATATAACATTCCAGTGATTGTTGGTGGATGATGATGGGTGTTCACATGATGCATCTGTATAGATAGCCTTTTCGATATTTGGCACCGAGCTACACTACGAATGAGGTGGTGGGCGCGTGTACTACCCAAAGACAGCCCTTTTAACTTTCCAACTGACGAGGGGAGAGAGTACAGAGAGTGTGTCGTTTTCTGTTACCACCAACTTTTCTCTTTCTCTCTCTTTACTCTCATCCATTCCCTTTCTTACTCAAACTCCTCCCCTAATGGCCGCGACGGCAGTGAGGTACATAGCCCATGCACATGAACATGCTTTATACGTCGACCATTCACATGGCGTCAATGTCTCTTTCTTTTAATGCAGAGTTGGCCTGCGCGTACGGCCTTTGACACAAAAGGAACAATTGAGCAATTGCACTGAATGTCTTTCCTATGTTCCTGACGAGCCACAAATCCTTATCGGCACCGACAAGTCTTTTACATACGACTATGTGTTTGACACTGCCACTGGACAACAAGATGTATATAGAAAGGCGGCTTCTCCTCTCTTGGACAAGTTTATGGATGGGTAACACATTATTACATTGCTTGTGGATCGATCGATCTCCCCTTTCTTATACAAATCTTCTTCTTCTTCATAGATTCAACGCGACCATTCTAGCTTATGGGTGAGTATAGCTATGATGATCATCATCATCATCCGTAACGCGTGTTTATTAACATGACTCAATAGACAAACGGGATCTGGCAAGACACATAGTATGGGTACAGGGCTTCACAACGGCACGAATCCAGAAGATCAAGGTACAAAAACGAGCATGGTTTTAGCTTTTTTGTGTCACTGACCCAAACCCCACCAATCAAAAAGGTATCGTTCCCCGCTGCATTGTGGAGCTCTTTTCAACCATGGAACAACACGCCAAGGAGGATCCTGATTTCAAATACGACATTTACGTATCATTCTTGGAGCTATACAATGAAGAGCTTGTCGATTTATTGAATCCTCAGACGATCCAAAGGAGAAAGGGAGCAAGCACTAGCCCAGCAACCGAAGTTACCATTCGTGAAGACGTGGCAGGCAATATTTATTGGAGCGGTGTTCGTGAAGAACGATGCAGCTGTCCAGACGAGTTGCTAGGGTAACATGACTACCTACATACATACATATCCATTCTCTTATTCATCCTTCTTTTTTAGATTTCTTGCCAAAGGTTCATTATGTCGTACAACAGGCTCCACCGATATGAACACAGTGTCCTCTCGCTCGCACGCCATCTTTTCGGTTATTTTGAAGCAACAACGACGTGATCCTGAAAGTGATAAAGCTGAATTGCAAAATCTGACAAGCAAGTTCCATTTTGTGGATTTGGCTGGTTCTGAAAGAGTGAGTCGCAGTTATCGTGTTGGTAGGAACATCCCATCATATGTTACTTACCTTGTTTCTACTCCGAATCACACAACATAGCTCAAGAGAACCAATGCACAAGGTGATCGAGCTAGAGAGGGCATTGCTATCAATTCCGGTTTATTGGCACTTGGCAACGTAATTTCGGCATTGGGTGATGAGCAAAGAAGAGCCACACATATTCCCTACCGTGATTCCAAGTTAACTCGCCTGCTTCAAGATTCTTTGGGTGGTAATAGTCAAACCTTGATGCTTGCATGTGTATCGCCTGCCGACTCGAATTTCATGGAGACGCTCAACACCTTAAAGTACGCCAATCGTGCTCGCAATATCAAGAATCGGGTTACCATCAACCAGGACTTTGCAGGCAGCTCCATCGAGATTAATCAGCTACGTGCATGCATTGCTCGACTACGTATGGAGATCGCTTCGTTACGTGCAGGTGGTGGTGGTGACATGTCATCTGATACGGGTGAAAATAAGGCATTGCGAGCTGAAGTAGCACGTTTAAGAGATCGCATCCAAGACATGAGCACCAACCTTATCCAAGTCACCAGTGAAAGAGATACGCTGATGATGGAACGTGAACTTGGTGAGTTTATGGACAATGACGACGACCCACAACGACCACAGCAACCATCACCTGGCAACAAGGAGTTTTCAACACATCCACTGATTGCACAATATCAACGCACCATTCAGGATCTCAACAATGAGCTGCAAGATACACGTGATCGCTTAACGTTCTTGGAAAACACACAACCTATGGCCATGGAAGCCATGATGATGGCTAGCTCCTCTTTCCAAAAGGCAAATGTCAGCAATAACACCATGCGTATGACTTCATCTTCTACTACACAACGTCGACGAAAGACGCGCCGTCGCCATGGTGCACGTATGACACCAAGTACCAGTAACACAACACGTGCAGCTCGCATCACTTCCAAACATTCGACGCGTCGTCAGCCTATTCTTTCTCGTAGCTCAAGCGCACGCACACGACGCATGCAACAACAGCAACAAATGTATGATGAATACGAGTACGAGTCATCCCCTCAATTAAAAGAAGAAAGTGATGAGCAAATTCGTCGTGAAGTCAAGGAAAGCATTGCCAAAGCTCGTGCAGAAATTCAAAAGGGTATCCAAGTACTTGATTTAGCCAAGGTATGATTAGTTGATACTTGATCATGGATGTGTTATTAACAATGATGGTCCTTACAGCCCCTTGAAGATGCTGCAAGAGATTGGGAGGAAGAGCTTAGAGTAAGTGGATATCTTCATGTACATGTCATGATGTTAACACTATCATCGTAGGAATTTGAGGAACATGAACGAATGCAGGAGTCCAAGGATATCCAACGCACATCATCCGATGAAGGCAACTATACACCAGCACGTTCACCAGTGGACCAAGATTTGTTGAGCAATGATTTATTGGATGAAATTGAGACTTTGGTAAGTTGTTCAATGGCACGTTGTACTTGTATCCAGATATTAATTCATTAATGCTGTATTAGGCTGTTCCATCATGGGACGATCCTGAAACGGAGGGCAAGGAGGTGACAGCATTGCATGGTCATGATGAGAACAGCAGTTCGAGTAGCAATTCATCCCCAGCAACCACCACCACCGGCGGTTCATCAGATGAGAAGAACAAGCACGATGCTCAATTAGCACGTATGCTCCACCAAATCCAATCGGATATTCGTGTCAAGGAAGAGCTCGTGGCACATCTTGAAAAGTCTGAGACCGAATATGCATTCATGCGTCGCAAGTTTGATGATAAGATCAGCCATTTGCAACAACAATTATTGACGCTTCAACGTGAACGAGATAATGCAGTGGAACACACAAAGTCTCGATTTTCAAGTCGATCAGAGATGACAATGCAAGTCAAGGAGAAGCAACAATTGATTGAAATTCGACATGCTTATGAAGCCAAGATGAAGAACTTGTTATCAGAGATCCAAGAGCTCAAGCGCAAGTATTCAAAGACCACCATGACGATGCAATCAACACGCAACCAACATGAAACACTGTTGCGATCATTACGTGTGAATGTTGAGACGCTCAAGGTGGAAAAGAAGCGCATGATCAAGCGTATGAAGCTCGAAGCTGAACGTGTGCGTGAGCAGTCGACATTACAAGACCGCAAGATTCAGCAATTACAACGATTGAATGCCGAAGCCAACATGGCTCGTAAACGTTTGGAGCGACAACATGAGCAGCAAAAGATGACTCTCAAGCAACGTGACAAGGAGGTGTTGATGAATAACCAACAACTGAAGCAGCTTATCAGTGTACTCAAGAAGGCTGTACGTGAGGGTGGTGTATTGGATGAGCATCTCCTTGGCAAGGTGTCGCATATTGTTGGTGGTAGCTTTGCCCTTGTTGCTCGTAGAGCAGGTGGTCGATCGGCTGATCGTCGTGCTATTCGTCGCCGACTCAACAAGATCCCTGTACAAGTGCGTGTGAATCGTAAAAAGGAGTTATTGGACAATGCATTGTATCAGTACATCCAAGGCAAGCAAGCTGTTGTCGAGATGGAGCAATTACTCTTCCGCCGTGAGCAATTGGCAGCTGAAAAGTTGGAGCTTATTGATGAACGACGCCACATTTACTTGGCTGAAAAGGAAAATGAGGAAGCTACGGGGCAACCCATGGATATGCTTGCACTCAATTTCACTGATGAGCGTATCGATTTAATCTCTGCCGAGATTTCTTATCTTTCAGCACGCATTCGAGCATTGCAATCAGAAGCAGCTGCTGGTGATATGGCGTTGCCATCCACTGAAGAAAATGAGACAGGCAACATGGTCCTATCCACGCTTCAACAACGACTTGAAAAGAAGGTGACATTTGCTGATGATATTGTTGCTGATGCCGGACAACCTGGTGATGGATGGACCGATATGGATGTTTTGGATGAGCAATTCAGCGTACCACAATCCGCCGCACCCGAAACAGCTTACGATGCATTGATGAAGATTATCAAGACCTTGGAAGCGGACGAAGCCAAAAAGGTGGCAGAGACACTTGTTGATGATGTGATGGCTCTACGTATGAGTGAGACCAATCGACAAGTCACTATGCAGAATCTTGAAAAGACGGTGCATGATTTACGTCGCACATTGATTGTCATGAAACGAGCGGCCATCAGTACAACAGTGGAGAATGAACGTCGCATTCGCAAATTGGAAGATAAGAACCGGTCCAATAGGCATCGCACGGATGATGAGGATAGCGCTATCGATGTCAAGATTGAAGAATACATCAACAGTGGCAACACCATCTTTGACAAGATTTATGAAGATGGTATTCGTGGCGTGATACAAACACCTGAACCAGCTCTGGATTATGTTACCGATTCACGACGTTCATCGATTGCATCATTTGGTGCAGGTAGCAGTGCGAATGCCAGCAGCGAGGATGCAGCAGCAGCATTGATTCCACCACCTTCACCTCTCAATTCACCTACCTATGTCACTGCTAATGGTCGACCTCCAAGTGGCGTACGACCTCCTGCTTCTCTTACTGACAAGGGTAATCGACGTGCATCTCGAGAAGGAACACCATCTCCTGAACGATTCTTAAACATGATCCAGGTACACTTTAATAACACTATGCATGATCAATTGGCTTATTGTTTTATTACCTAGCGACGGTTCTCATGGCAACAACGTCGTGGATCTGATTCACCAGTATCTTATGCACCACCTGATTTTGCACGTTACAGTGCTGAACGAGAAACATCCACTGCATCTTTACGTGGTAACCACCTACGACGATCATCCATGCAATCGGATCATTCAGCCACTTCTTCAGTACATCAACAATTGCAAGGTGCTTTACGTAAACGAGCTTACTCGTTGCAGCAACAATCGCCATCTCCTGTACCCAGCCGTAGACGACCTTCCATGCGTGAATTATCTTTGATGGGTGCCACCAATGCTGCTGCTGCTGCTGCTACTAATGGACATCACCTTCATCATCAATACCATGCTGATCCTGAACATTACGATTACCAAGTCCCTACCGCTACCATGTCCTATCAACAACGCTATCAGCAACAATCACATCAACAACCCCCTTCACCCCAGCGATTGGGTCCTTCCATCATCACCCCAAGTGCATCCACTGCCATGGAACGGTCATCCAGTGCAGGCAATGTCTTTGATCGATTATCACAAACACCCACGCGTGCATCACGTGCAAAGATGGCACAACATCGATACAGTAGTGGCAGCATCGAAGAGCTTAGAATGCATTGGGAATATGAACGTACCCCAAGTGCTTTGAGTGGCACATACAACTTGTAATCACTTTTTTTTGTCCTTTCTCTCTCCCTTGTATTTATTATTGTTACTTTATATTATTCGAATTGATCCCTTGTCCTTCTTCCTATATATAAAGGCTCCCCTCGTTACATATATAGCATATATGGGAAATGGTATTGTTTACAATGAAAAGGATTCATTTACAAAGAGCAGATTGATTGTCATTGTTTCCATCACCTTGGATATGAGTTTCCTCAAAGCTTACTCATCATTGATACAATAGTATTCAATTGACTTTGGCATATCATTACAACGCTTTTCATTTACCATTCGTACGATTGCATATATAAGATATCGAAGAATTGTTTATTTGAATCAAAGGTGGTCACAATGACACAAAGGAATAACCCACTACTACTACTTAATCAGATTCTTCTTCAGATGATTCCTCTTCAGCGGTAGCAACCCAGTCAAGGAAAGGCTTGGAGGCCTTCTTGACTTCCTTGGAGACATCCTTCTCGACAAAACGC
The DNA here is from genome assembly GCF_029851405.1 of Lichtheimia ornata. Lineage (NCBI taxonomy): Eukaryota > Fungi > Mucoromycota > Mucoromycetes > Mucorales > Lichtheimiaceae > Lichtheimia > Lichtheimia ornata. Next base: position 14,474 of record NW_026695455.1, on the reverse strand, counting down.
TTGGAGGGCTTTTCACCCCACTTGATAAACACATCATCTTCAATGAGATCGGTATCATAAATCTTCATGAGAATAGCAGGCATTTTCTTGAGAAGAGCATCCTTGTATTCGAGACCGACGAGACGTTCGATACCACCGAGCAAATACTTTTGGTGCTTTTCACCGGTAACGAACTTGGCCAAGAGCTTTTCACGCTTGGGAATTTGTTGCACAATGGTATCATTGAACAAGACTTGGGCGAGGACTTGGCATGACTTGTACTTGCCTAACACACCAAGCTCATCGGCCTTGGCAATGATTTCCTTGTCGCTGATATCAGAACCCTGCTCCTCAAGCCAAACACCAAAGGATTCGTAACGATCAGCACCTCCTTCATCGTCGTCATCGTCACCGCCACCAGCAAAGGCGCCACCGATACCCTTGACCGAGAGCTCCTTCATACGGGCAGCCACAGCTTGTTCGCTTGTATCCTCAGACCAATCTTCATTGGCCAATTGACTCTCAAAGGACAAACCAGCAGCTTGCTTATTGATACGCTTGGTGATAATATCAGCCTCCTCACCATCTTCATCGAGATCCTCTTGTACAGGAGAACCAGGCATGCCATTTTCATCTGTACCATTGGCTTGAGCATGAGCGGCCTTGCGCTGTCTACGTTGATTCTTGGATGCGGTAGCAGGAGGGTTCTTGACAATGAAGGTGGCCAACTTGTGGCGGTTCTCACCCATGTTGCGAGCACCACAGGCCTTGCAATCCATAAGAATATCATCGTTCTTGATAATCTATATATAAAGTGAAGTAATGAGTATTACTACTACTTGTGATCCCTCCCTCCCTCTTCAATTGAACTTACAATATCAGTTTCTGGGTTCTGGCAGGAAGGACAGAGCACAAATTTGGTGATGAAGCCATCGAGAATGCTTTGAAGCTTGTTGGCGTCATGCTCACCGTTCACAATGTAGCGTTCATTCTTGTCGTCACACTTGACTTGAGCTCCGAGTTCACAACCAAAAAACTTGGTGGGGTAAGCAGGAGGACGAGACAAAGCACGAGCAATTTCAGCCATGTTGGGAACAACCGTTTTGATACCATTGCCCTTGCCTTCAACCTACAATACAAACAATACATATCAATCATGCTGTGCCACCTTAAAAAGTTCCTAGTTTTCTTAAGCCCTTACCTTGGTAATGAGGCGTGGCATCTTGTAACGGTAAAAGGAATCTTTGACATCACGTCGAACGTTAACGGTAGCCATGTTGAATAATTGTTGCTGTTGTTGTAGTAGTGAAAAGGGTCGTCGTTTTAGGTATGAAAAGCCTTCTTTTTAACTCTGAGAAAATGTTGTATGCTATCTTGCTGCTGCTGCTGGGAGTATTGGTTCCAGTCCAATGATGAACAATACATGAACAGGTTCTGTGACAAGATCTTGCGAAGTGTTTGTGTGGCGCTGGAATGGCAGTTTGATGAAGAAGCAGAAGACAATCTGTCCAACAAACGAGGAAAAGGTGGAAAAAACTGAGTGGAACATACTCTTCCGCAGTTACATTCAAAAAAGTTTTCAGCCAGGTGACGTTGCACTCCATTGACCAACCAAATTCGTCTTTTTCACGGCAACGTCTTTAACTATTTCTCCGAGATGGGCCCCCCAATGGTGGTATACCAATAGGATTCTCCTTCCCTTCTTTCATCTCTTATTGTTAGACATCATGCAGCCTTGCTCTCCCCGTGCTGCAGTAGATAGAATCAAGTGCATCATCAATGCTTATACCAAAGCTGTCACCCTTAAAAGCAAAGCAAACAAATAAATGGAATGCATATCCACTTTAATGCGGGTTGCATCCCGCCGAGATCCGATGTCTAATGCTTAAAGCGAATCATTTGGATAAATGGGTAAACATTGCTGCAGGCATCCAATTATCCCTTCAAGCATCTATAGATAGTAGGCTGAGGCGATGTTTCAAGGACGATGTTATCACCTGCCCTAATTATCATTCACGCATGGATGTACGCTCTATAACGAAGAAACGCATTTAATCCTCAACATGATGATGCCCATCACGATATCAGATTTTTCATTTACCATCCACAGCATAATGATTTCCTCGTTGCGGGTAAAGAAAATGGCACGTTCACCCTATATACATACGAAAGATGCATGTTGTTGTCATGCATCATTGTGCACCACATCTCTTATCACTTTGTAGTCATTTTTTATAACTTTTCATTGTTATCCTAGTAGTACGTTCATTGTTGTCATGGTTGTCATTGTAAAAACAGAACCAATATTGGTCGATGAATCACAGGGTTTACAATGGTAAGTCGAGTACGTGTGGGACTTTGAAGCAAGGTCAATCATGCAAGAGGTGTCTTTTCAAGTGGTACAAGCAAGGAATTGGAGCTATCCAAAAACACAATGGAGCTTTTTTTTTGTGGCAAATGGAGCAAGTGCAAACGAGCCACTCTTTTTTTTCTCGAGTGGTGGCTCTTTTTGTAGTCTTCCTTTCACAACTGGAATGGGAAAAGCACTCGATTTCGTTACCTAGGCAACCTATCATTATACAAACGGCCCTGTAAGCTTCGTGTTCTCTGTGATGCCAGGTACGATTTATGATGCACACACACCACCTAAGCTCTTTCTTGGAGAACTAGAATTGATCTTTCATGCTCCACGTTATCATCTTCTTCAGCATCCCCTAGCAGAAGACTCTCATCTCTCTCTTCTTCGACATAAGCATGTTGTTACCACCCATTTTACTCCATCGCCCTCGATCATATCACTCTTTGAATTGTTGCTTGCACCTTGGCCAGTATTATTGGGATAGCCCATTAAAGCTGATCTTTTTGGTCATTGTTATCCTATCGTCATTGTGATGGAGTGAAATGTCATAGTTTTCCGATCAAGATAGGGTCAAAATCCCACCGACATCATTCATTGTGTTTATTCTCATTGTTTGATCATGTACATTACTTTCTTTCTTATAATACAAAATGAGTTCAATGATATGAGGATCTATGTACAACGACATCTTTAAGTATGTATTTTAATACATCCAATCCTTAAGCAAAGCGCTGGCAGTAGAGAGGAAACACGCATGCATGAAAGCGTCAAAGTAACATGGATCATTGGCGGGGCCAATTTCTTTGACTGGGAAGCAGGACACAACGAAACCCAATGCGGAGAAGTCGATACGTTGCCTCTCTTTGCTCTCGAGTCGATGGGGAACAGTTTCAGCACCAATGAACTCAAAGCCTGTATCTCGCAGGATCTAAAGATCAACGTCGCCTTTCCATTCTTCGCTACCGGTCGAAATGAAGGATCTGCAGCTTGTTGTGTGGTACGCTTTACTCGAAACTTGCAAGTTTCAGTTGTTGCTGCTGCTGCTGCTGCTGCTGCATAAATGCACAATCTCACTGTACACTATTGACAATTAGGTGGATGCAGAGTGGATCGACAAGCTGACGAGACAAAATGACACGCGTCCATTCACGCTCAAAAGTCCTGGACGATTGTCGGCAACGACACCCGTGAACGCTTCCAATAACACCAACACGACCAATACCAGCAACCAGCAAAAGCAATCCCCAACCACCAATATCTACGTCAATGTATTATCCAAGGATCCTCATATGCACAATAGGTAGGGGGATGGTGGTCGAGTTTGATGATTCATATCATCAAAGGATTAACATGCATCTTAAAGTGTCGATTTGTATCAGCCTCGATCCACGGCAACGTCTCAGGAACATCAGCAGCATGATAAGGCCACGCAAAATCGCTCCGCTCTGGCAGCATTACTTGAACAAGAATCTCGAAAGGATGGCTTATTTGAAGGATTGACCGATGATTTCAGCGTGTTCGAATCCATCTTTGACGACTCAGTGTCAAAAGAACAACGACATGAGGTAACGTATATGTATATACTAGTGAGCGCATGTGGTTAATGCATCATGATTAGATCTTCTTGCACCGTGTGAGAGCAATGCTATGGCCACAATGCAAGCGATATCGTGTTATTGACAGCAATGATCCGCATGAATTGACACTTCAAGTCACAGATGACGACGTAGAGGATCAACCCAATGACACCCATTACGGCCGAATCGATCTTGCCAACTCCAATTTACCTGATGTTTTTGCCATCATTGAATCGGATAATGCCTTCTTCTTCCTGTCAACGTATCGAGGCACTACGCTACAAGATTTGATCACCTACAATCCCGGTGTGCTCAGCTCTAACTTGAAAAAGAGCTTCGTGGTATACCAGATTCTTCGTGCACTTGCAAGTTTACATGATAGAGGCGTTCTCCATGGAAGGTATGTGTATATGGGTTATTGAGGAAGAAGGATCAATCAATTAATGCATTGAAATGACCAGTTTGAAGGCATCCAACATTCTCGTGGATGAAAATTTATGGGCTCAATTGGCTGGTATGGAATACGGTGCAAATCCCTCTGAATTAGGTGAGTGAGTGAGTGACAAGTTAACAAGATAATCAACTCACGAAATGGTTCAAATAGACATTGATCAATACATGCATGAATTGTCGACGCCTAAGCTGAGCAAAGGTATGATTGGATCAGGGCACATAGTAACGGGATCAAGGTATACATCCATATCTCACATCGAACGTCTCCAATAGAGATACAAGACGAGCCATTGGTGATGAAATGGGTGAAAGGTGACATATCCAACTATTCGTACTTGATGGCTTTGAACCACCTTGCTGGTAAGTAGCGGCTTTGATATTGGTGATGGTATACTAAGTGGCAATTAGGACGCAGAGAAGGGGATCCAAACTTTCATCCAATCATGCCATGGATTACGGACTTTAGTGGAAACAGCATTGAAGATGGATGGCGTGATTTCACCAAAACCAAGTTTCGTATGAACAAAGGTAATAATTGTATTGCTAGGGAATAGATTCCAAGTGCTAATTATGGTCTACAAGGCGAGGAGCAACTTGATTTTACCTTCAATGGGCCTGTGCCACACCATATCACGGATATCCTTTCCGACATCACCTACTACGTGTATCTTGCTAGAAGGACCCCTATACCAGTAAGTTCTTTGATGGATTTATATCAATGGGTTGCTGATCTGTGGTCTCGTTGCTTAGGTACTTTGTCAATTTGTGCGATCAAAGTATGAGCCCAATGAATACCCATCCACAATGCAGCGACTTTACAATTGGACACCCGACGAATGTATACCAGAGTTTTTCACAGGTAAAAAACATGGATGATCATGGATTATCTTCAATGCCATTTACCACGCTTTAAATGTAGATCCGACAATCTTCAAATCGATACATGATGATATGCCGGATTTACAGATACCCCAGTAAGTGACGCAAATTTGATTGATTTACATACATGATTCTAATATTTGTGTTATTCAGATGGGCATCGTCAGCTGAAGATTTCATCAAGAAGCACGCCGAAGCATTGGAAAGCGATTATGTATCAGCCAACTTGCATCATTGGATCGATTTGACATTTGGCAACAATCTCACAGGTTCGGAAAACTATGCATGCTCCAAAGACTTCTTTTGACATCCCTTATTGCTAGGCAAAGGAGCCGTGGAAGCGAAGAATGTTGCACTCCCTCTTCTTGCCGGGCAAAATAGTTTCATGAAACATGGCATCATACAGTTATTCAAGGACAAGCACCCTCAACGTGGATGTAATTGGAACATGAGCAAGAGGTACAGTTTCCATGACTACCCATATTGAATCTCTTTTTTCTCATACAATCATCTATTAAGGTCATGTGATGTTTCCCTTTGTCGACGTGATAGTGATGTGGAGCGTCAATCCATATCCTGTGATCAATCCATGCTACCTGATAAGCAAAGCATATACAGCACACCAAGCATTCCATCGCAAAGAAGCCTTAAAGGTCGACAAAACTCAGCACCATCATCCCATCTTCACATGTCCCAAAGCCCCTCCAACAATAGCTTTGCATTGAGAGAACGTGCAGCTTCAGTTCATTCAACGTGCTCATCCATTGACACTTCCACATCGCTCACGAGTCGATCCACTGCAGCAGCTGAACAAATTTCTACCATGACGAGTGCATCAGCTGCAGGTCTTACTTCGGCACTACGAAATGAGCCCATTCGTTTACCAGATGCATTACCTGAAGACTATTTCACTGAAAACTTGACGCATTACGAAGATACGATGGAGTTTGCAGCACGATACAAGTCGATGCAGTCTTCCGATGATATATGCTTCAATCCTGTTTATCCTGATCCAGGGGTTCATTACAACATTAGCCCTTGCGATTCTCCTACACAATCAACCAACAAATTCTCAGTGGGCACAGCGTATGACATGTATTGTGCGGGTCAAGTCATTGAAAGTATTTATTTGGCGGGGAACACCAAAGTGATGGATATCGAAGGCGAAACGTCTCAAAGTATGGCGAGTGGATACTTTGAAATGGGCAATGGGGATGTGTCCTACGACCTTGCTCCATCAGGCCGTGTCAATGTAATGTTTTTATTCATCTCCGATTCATGCGCATGATGTACGACAGCTTTATTCACATTGCCCTTTAGATTCCTCCAGCTGTAACATCGGTGATTTCGGCCTTGAAGAGCGATGATTGGCAACAAAGACCATCAGCGAAATCCATCCTTTCATCTTCCTTCCCAGCATTATCGGCAAACGACCCTGCTTGTTCTTTTTCTTTTCCTGAATGTGTTCCCGACATGTATGAGTACTTGGCAGCATTTTATCAAGCGTAAGTTTTATAGTGTTCTTTTTTCTTTGGTATCGTTCTCACACACGTTATTGCAGTGAATGGAGTCGCAGATTGTATTTGGCTGATAAATGGATTGATCGGATATATGAACTCCAAAATGAAGTAAGTAAACGATAACTGAATCAACGTTAGCTTATAGTAACCATCCTTTTATTGTAGCCTTTTCTGCTGATTCTGCCAACCTTTACACAACTCTTCACCCACAATGCAACACGAGTCGGCTCCATCAGTCTCTTCCCAAAACTTGCACAACGACTAGGTCCTGAAAGAGCAAGACAGTATCTATTGAAACCCATTGTGTTCATGTTCGAGGTTAGTGTTACCACAAAGCCATGAACAAACATCAGCTAACTGGCATCTTATAGACGTTACGACCCAACTTGCCCAAAGTGCTATTTGAACAACACATCATTGACGAGTTCATTAAGCGTCTTGGTATGGCAACATTTCTACAGCAAATGCTTCCTTGTTATTTGGAATCCATGGCGATCAGCAGCAATGAAACTACCAAGAGTACGGGTGAAAAGGCACTTAATGGCACCGCAACATCATCTTCGGATACTGGTGGGCCAACCATTGCTGAGCTTGCTGGAGATGCGATGATCCATATTTGCAACGCGTTGGGTCCGATTCTCACTTCAAAGCATATCGTACGGCAGCTGGTCAAGATTGCATTCCGTGACAACACATCAAAATCAGTACTACTCCACGCCATGTCGCACATTGCCAAAAACTTTGGTGAAACATTTACATCCATTCAGTATGCGTACCTTGTCTCACTCGTGGATCAACATTTACAACGCACGACCAATGAACGCAATACGCGCATCATTTACAACATTCTATCGCTGCTTGAAGAGCTATTACCATACATGTCAGAGCAATACCTTGTAACAGAGCTCAAATCAGGACTCGTCTCTACGCTGTACAAGTTGTTGGAACCATTTCCCCATTCAGAGGAGGAGAATACGGATAGCTTATCACAACAAATGATTCGACTCCGGCTATCTTTGAGCATGCGTACCATTGACCACTTTGTGTGCATTACTCGGCATTTACCGACCAAGGATTGGGAATCAACGGTATGCGTATATATTTTCAGCATCATCTGATATCAAAGGCTGAACATGGAATATAGATCACTCCTACATTGCAAAAATACTTTTCAGGATTCACAGCCAATATCACAAGCTATGGACAATCTACATCAGCTGCCAGCACTCTCCCAGAATCATCCAAAGCACAAAGGAATTATCAGGCAAGTGTACCTTGGGGTTTTTTGCCAGCTCGATCTAATGATATTATCATCACTTATAGATGATGTATGCCTACTCTCAACTTTGCATTACTGCTGGAAAGGAAATGTTACATCGTATCATACCCACAAGGTATCTATTCATTGAATGATCAAAGTGCAATTGTAGATGCTTACTATATTACTATTTTAGCGATGCGATTGAAAAATTAATGCTTGACAAGTTCTCAGCTGATGTCTCTGTGGACCTGATTGACAAGAACAAGAGCCAATTTTTCGAGATCCCTGAAAAAGGAGTTGTCATTGACTTTTGGAAGCTTCACGATGCGGCAATCGAGGGCTTGTTGGTAGCAGAAGAGTCAAAGCCATCCAAGCAAAAAGACACTGCGGCAGACAAAGATAGGAAGGACGCAAAGCAGGATGCTTCTGGTAGAAATTTGTCGAGCAGCCCTATACAAAAGACAAGTGAGAAGGAAAGGTAGGATATGATAGGCAATAATGTGTATTCCTAGACTCACCACTTTTGTAATAGTGCAAATGGAAGTTCATCTACGGGCATTAGCGCGGGCACCAAATCCAAAGTATCGACAAGCGTATTACCATGGAAGACAAAATGGAAACCTTCGCCTGAAGATAGAAAGTAAGTAAGCTTTTGGATGGGTTGTGTGGATAATTTTCTTGAATGGGCAACTCAAACCACATGGCTAGGAATTGGAATCGATTTCTCTCTACGAATTCAGGTAAGCAGCAACATGGACATGTTAACAATAAAGGCAATAGTTAACGCCTACTTTTTGTAGAGGAGATGTCCAAATCCATGCAATTCTCATTCAACGATCTCAAGTTACGAGGATTTGCTGGTCACACGGCAGCTGTCAGAACCATTTCAGTCAATGAGCCTATCAAGCGGTTTGCCTCTGGATCAAGAGATCGTACCGTGAAAATCTGGTCACTTAATATCCACGAGGGAATTGAGCATTGGGAAACAAGCCCGTATTCAGAATGTCTAATGACATACACGGGTCATCGTCGAGGCACTATTAATGATGTCCACTTTCTCCCTGGGGTTGCTAGTGGGTTGACCGATATCATGGCAAGTTGTGATGGTCATGTACATGTAAGTCTTCACCACGCTACATAACGCCATCCCTCAATTGCTTATGGAGAGAACTTTGTTGCTAGCTTTGGAATCCAGAAACTGGAAAGGAGATCCATCAATTCAATGCTGGACGACCCACCGTAGTAACAATGAAACCGATTTTCCATTACCAGAATCTTGTTGGCGGGACATTTGAAGGCAATCTTACGTACGTAGCGTCAACCTATTATTGCGTGGATCCTCTTGTGCTCATGCACCGCATAGGTTCTTTGATACACACAACCACAAGATATTGCATACATGGAAATCCAATGCCAACCTTGCAGGTACGAGATTCAACGCCACTATAGAGTTCTTTGTGCTGAAACGTGTTTCCATGGATACCATAGGCTCGATACGCATGATTGCTGTCAACCACTCTGAGACGTTGATTGCAGTGGGCTTTTCCACAGGTGCCATTTCGCTCGTTGAATCAAGAACAGGTACCCTGGTTGCTAGCTGGAAAGGAGGTGATACCGAGATTACTCAGGTTGGTTGTCAAGCATCGTCGTGAAGCATGAATCAAGCATCTTACCCCACGTTTTGATATAGATGAAATTTTATACCGATGAATTGCTTGTCACTTGTGCGCCTGCTGATCATCTCATATGTTGCTGGAATGTGAATCGTCTTGCGCTAATGAAAACTATGCCAGGTGAGTAAACAACAAAGGAGATAGTGTGGGACATTGCACATTAGTGGCTAAACTTTGTTACTTTAAGCGGTGCAAGACGTCATATCCCTTGATCTCTTCAAAGACGAAATATTGACCATCAACAGCAGCAATTCGATTTCCTTTATACCCGTTAATGATGAGGTATGCGAATAGGGTACATGTTGTGTTGCATTGTATTAATACATCCTCTACAACTAGCGTCAATCGTATTCATCCAAATTCAAGTCATCCATTATCAAATCTCAAGTCAGCGCGCTTGCCATTGTCCCAACTGAACCATCGCTCATTCTTGGATGCACAGAAGGTGAAATCTTCCTTTATGCCTAAAAGTAGTGTTGCAATAAAGAGAGGATGCTTCATCTATTCTTCACATTCATATGGACCAACAATGTCCCTGGTGAGGGTAATATGCATACGATCCTTTTAGGGAATAAGGATATAAAATGGGATTCCTTTGTTTGGGTTATACACGACAAAGAGGGTAGTCATTATGAAGGATCATTTCATTATAGCCTCATTGTGGCATTTGTATCACAAATTCCTGCATTTACAGGACCCGCGATCAAACATTTCCTTTTCCACTTTAACATTTCATGTCTTCAGTAAAACACCCCCGAGACCACAGCGACGTCAATGACGAAGTATGTTTGTTTATTGTAGTTAATGTAAAGGTGCTAATCGACGACATTGGATCCTGCAGGAAACCGATTCACGGAAGAAGTTCAAAAGCTTACATTACGTCGATGCTGGAGTGCGATTGCTAGAGTCAAAGCCAGTGACGAATGCAGAAAACATCGGCTGTGGTATGTCTATCATGCAACGACGCGTATCATGCATCCAAAGATTGACAGCGTGTGTTTGTAGTTACACTGAAGGATATCATTCGCCATGTAAGTCGAGAGCGCGTTACCCTTTGTTGAATAAGGCTTTCACTAAACACGCATTTTGACACCAGGATCATCTCGAAAGCATGTATCAATTCAACTTTACAGTCAACTTGGATTTCCTTATGGATGCACTACACCCCAAGGTGCGCGACACTGCTCAAGTAACCGTCATCCATGGGCATCGTTTTGATGAGACACGACTCGCAATTCAGGTGAGTGCTGCATGACACTGGATCAAGCAAAATTTATGCAACTCCGTTTTCAATAGGCCGATGCTAAACGTTACCCCAATGTACGACTCTTGCTTCCCACATTGCGTGACAAATATGGTGAGTTTTTGTTTCTATATCACTTGAGATGGCTCTATTGAAACCAACTCCTTTACTAGGCACGCATCATACCAAGGTAATGAATTTAACAACGTATATCAAGAGCCATTCCATTGACACGCTCCAAAGGCCATGGTGCTCTTTTTCAATAGAAACGGGGTGAAGACGGCTCGACTTGTAGTATCAACGGCTAACCTATGTCCTGAGGATTGGGAGTAAGTACTGTTACCAAAGGTAAATACCAGCTTCCTAAATGAGTGTACACTATAGACAAATGACCCAAGGCGTATACATGTCACCCCTATGTCCATTGAAGCAAGACTCTCAACCAGTTGCTGGTACCGTCATTGGTGCAGAATTTGGATCAGAATTTGAACGGCACTTGATCAGCTATTTCCAAGCTTATGGCCCTGATTTATCAGCCTTGAGGAAGCAGGTTGCACTCTATGATTGGTCTCAGTGCAAGGTGAATAAGAAAAGGGTGTCATCCATGAAGAACGATATCATGTTAATATGAATACAGGCGATATTGATTGGATCAGTTCCTGGATATCATCGTGGAGGCACTATGAACGATTGGGGATTAGGGCGCTTGGCTCAAGTATTGCGAACACGTGTGAAGCTTTCTGAAAAATGCTGTGAGCAAGGATCAACCATTGTTGCGCAGGTAATATCAAGAACTCTTTTCTTTAGATGATCGCTCACAATACAATAGTGCTCTAGCTTTCCTGGTGTTACTGAAAAGTGGTTTGACAACGATCTCGGTGCCTCACTTGCGGAAGCGACCAATGCTAAAGCTGCTGTAAAGCCCACGCTCAAATTTATTTATCCCACTGCCCAAGAAGTGCGAAGAAGGTATTTCATCATATAACGGTGGATCCAAGGATGATTATATTGACGTGGTTTATTATAGCTGTACGGGCATTGTGGATAGTGCTGGATTTTTGCGGCTTGATCAGAGTACGTGTGGGAAGCGGTTGAAGATACAATACATCATGATACTAATACATAAGCACAAAATAGAAACGTTCGATCAACACGAAGGATGGTTAAAAAAGCGTTTATGTCGGTGGCAGAGCAAGCGAGCAGGACGGCAAATCGTGATGCCACATATCAAGACATATACACGCATCACCGGTGATGAGCTCGAATGGTTTCTACTTACGTCTGCAAACCTCAGTCGAGCAGCCTGGGGACAATACCAAAAGGACCATACTCAAATATACATCAAGAGCTATGAGTTGGGGGTTTTATTATGTAGAGAACTGTTCCAGGTGAGCATTTTAAGAGAACAAGCAAGAAGCTGGTCTAATGAACACTATAATTACAATAGGATCTATCTGACGACGTCCATCTGCTACCTGCCACGGTCGAAAATCGCCTTCCTACAATTGAAGAACCTATGTCATCAGCAACCATTGTTCCAATCCGGCTTCCCTATGATATACCTATTTTGCCATATGGACCTGAGGATGAATGCTATACAAGGGGCTACGCATCTCGAGCGCTGGAGGATCATTTTGGTTCAGGATCAGCAAATCTCATAGATTAGAACAGCATCTTTATCAATGTCTTGAATAAGAATTTATTTTACAAATGGTGGTGACAAACGATCATTCACGCCTTCAAAGCCTTTACATGATGATTAATGTGATCGGCAATAAAGCTAGAGATGAAGTAGTAGCTGTGATCATAGCCATCTTGAAGACGAATATTCCATTCAGTGTCACGGCCCAACTCATGAACCACATCTTGCAATGTCTTGACCTTGAGCTGATTCTCCAAGAACCCATCAGCAGTGCCCTGAAGAATTCGTGTCAGTCGCCTCGCACATTGTATATGTCTTCTCCCGCATTCATACATACCACATCAACCAAAACATCCATTTTCTCGTTCATATGGGACTTGATAAGCTCGACAGTATCATATTGCTTCCATGATTCTTGATCAGCACCGAGATAGTTGGAAAAGGCCTTTTGACCCCAAGGGCAATTGATGGGATTGGCAACAGGAGAGAATGCTGATACGGTCTGAAACAAGTAATTCATGCATCAGCTTTAAAGTCGCATCATCCTTTATACCAATCAATCAACATACCTTATACTTGGTAGGGTTCTTAATGAAGATTGTCAAGGCACCATGACCACCCATGGAATGACCCATGATAGATACACGTGAACCATCCTATTTTTCAAATCCATAAAGTCATTCAACAACATGTTCACGATCCAATCCACCACCACTACCACTTACCACAGCCAATTGGTTATGAACAAGCTCAGGCAATTCATGAACGATATAGGAATACATGCGATAGTGCTTTGCCCATTTGGCCTCGGTAGCATCCACGTAAAAGCCGGCACCTGAGTTCGTTCGCATGGCGTTAGTGTGAGAGAATTCGCAACGACTATACCCCAAAAAGCCTTACCAACACCAAAGTCCCAAGAGTCACGATCGCCTTCAATCTCGACACCACGAGGCGACGTGTCAGGTGCAATGAGAGCAACTTCATGCTTGGCAGCTTCAGCAATGGCACCACTCTTTTGCATAAAGTTATCCTCGGTACAAGTCAAACCAGACAAAAAGTAAATGCCGGGGACGTCCTTGCCTTCCTCAACAGCAACCTTTGGTAAGAACACATTGAACTTCATGTCGCATTGCAGCTGGTCAGACGTGTGCTGGTACTTGATAAGGTAGCCGCCAAAGGTTTTGTTGCGCGAAATCTCGGTCAATGCCATGGTGTTTGTCAAGAATAGAGGAAAGGGTGAAAAAAAGAGACGCGCTCTACTTCCACGCTGGGATCTAATCTTTTGCATTGTTACATAATGACACACCCATCCATTACGTTATGCACTTGTCGTTGCCATAGTGAATCATCAATCCGTATCCATGTACAAGACAATATAAATACATCTCGTTGCTATGCATTGTTGTTTGAATCATTTATAGCATCATCACCCAATTATGCTCCATGGATACAGCTACTCACTGCTTGCCTACGAAATGAATCGCCGACCAATCGGTCTTGATGCTATCTTTAACCATGAAATTCATGCTCCACACTTCCCATACAAATGCATGCCACACACCATCGCATTCAGTAAAGTGCACGCTTTCCAATGCTACCCTTTTTGATATGTGTTTCGTGCCGATTTTGCAATCCATTTATGGAAATTTTGTGGTTTATCATGCACCGCGCGAGAGAAAAAGTAAGGAAACAAGTGAAAAGCTCGCTTAGCTCAGTCGGTTAGAGCGTGGTGCTAATAACGCCAAGGTCACAGGTTCGACCCCTGTAGTGAGCAAAGTAGCAAAAAACAGGACAAATGTCTTGTAGTTTTCTTTTTGTCGTTTGAAACGGCAACTGACAACATTTTGTCGTAGGTCATGTGACCACGTGACCTAGCTTTTGCTCGTTC
>NW_026695454.1:0-40290 GCF_029851405.1 Lichtheimia ornata | reverse complement strand
TCATTGCCATTGTAGTTTCGTGAGTGATGCCAACAGGAGCTATCCATCAAAGCCTCGTGAATCCCACAGAAGGCGTGTCATTGTGGAAAATCCCCACCCTGAGACGTGCATTCTTGTGGCGATTTCGGCTGGTGGCCTTGTTGCTCACAAGATGAAGAGCATGGGTTCGGTTACCACATCGACCGAATTCATGAGCTTTGTGCAAATGGTGCTTAAGAAGTATGATTCTGAAGCAACCATGTTCTATGGCTTCGACAGTGCACCTGCCGAGATAGCCAATGCTATCAAGGATCAGGTTGCAAGTCGTGGCCATGGACACAAAGCTTTCTTCCTTCCTCGTAGTTCACTTGGGAATCCAGCTACATGCTTATTCCATGATGTTCTACAGACCATGAGTCGAAAGCGATTGGATAGGTCACGCAATGAAGGTGTGGACATGCGTTTTGAAAGTGCTCTTAGCAGAGTTACTTCAAGCATGTGTTCATTGTACATCCGCCAATCATTCCCCGCTGATGAATAAATCCTCATCCATCCCACTCCTTTCCTTTCTACGCTCTTTTTTGTATGCCCTGCCACTCCTTTTCTTTGTATGCTCTTTACTCTTTTTCTTTGCTTGTATGCCTTATCTTTGTATGCCCTTATTTTTAATCATTTCATATACCCATGCTTTCCATAACTTGTATCAATATATATGCTTTCATGTCTTTATGTATCCAAACTTTTCATCATTCACACTTTTAGCTGTAGCCGGGTATTCCATACTCATATGTAAGTTCGCCAACGCTGTGTACATGCATGTGCGATATGGTTTGGTTATCTGCGTATTGTATCGGCCAACAACAACAGTGCTTTTGGAAAGAGAAAGGATATCACTGTTAATGACCAGCTACATGTGTTGGTAAACGTGATACTGCTTTCATGTTGTTTATCTATTGCTGATGTCTTGTCGATTGATGTACACTGTTGTATGAAGCTGTGTAGGCTTTGGGTGGTGACATGTCATGCAGAATTAACCTTGGAATCCCGACAGCCCTCGACACTGAAAATCCTTCAAGTTGCGCTTTTTCATGGACACCTCTTTGCTCGTACTCTCCGCATTGCTTCTTCTCCAACAATCTGAACCACTCTACAATCTGCTGAGCACCTTGCAATTCGACACATGTTGTGTTCACCAAGTCATCGGGTCAATCGGTTCCACATTGCTTGTAGGCAAAACACTACTTGGCACGCGTGCAGGTAACGTTATCACCTTTCAAAGTAAGCCCAGCTTTTTTGTTGACTCCAACAACACACCTCACGCTTCGATCCTTTGGAGCCGATACGATATACCATATAGCAGGGATAACGATTCACACGATATATAATGACAATGAAGGTACGTTTTCACTTTGACATACACGGATGATTATCAAGACACCCTTCAACGTATCCAATTACGGCACCCCAGTGCAACAAATACAACGACAAGGAAAAGGGTTATTGTCAGCTACTTTATCCATCCATCATTGGCGTTGACGTCGCGCATTGAGTGGGATACATGCATTATTGTTGTAGTATTCGATCCATTCTTGAAGTTGGCCATAAAGCTACTTGTTGATGTTATCATTTCCAACCTTCGTTTGAAAGAGACGCTGGAATTTGGTCAAGGCAGTGATACGGGAGATGATGATGGGGGTGGAGATGATATGGAGGTGAGCATGCTTCTGATCGCCGTGTTGGAGCTGTTGGCGTGCGTTTATGGATGGTGAGAATCCTTGCGTGAAGCTGGCGATTGTGTACTATGTTAAAAGCTGAAAGATCGGTACATGAGCACACCCAGATACTAGGAATTGTGGATTCATTATGTGTTTATTCATTTGACCAAAAAAAAAGACAAGAAACCAATTACACGTTCCTAATGAAGATAATAGCATAGCTTTAGCTCTGCATCGTCAAACCACCCTTTTGCTTCCCTATCCTTACCTACTTGGATTCCTTTGCACATTTATCTTTCAGAGCTTGCAATTCTTTTTCCTTTTCATCAATTATATCTGCTAGCTTTTGAAGGTAGAGCTCACCACTAGGGATCCCCACGGTACCATCGGTCCCAGTACCTCAGTGGTACCGAGACCGTACCGAAAAATGGTGGGACCGACTATACCGGTACCAGGAAGGACCGAGTACCGATTCGGTCTTTATGAATCTCAAGGTGGATACCGATAACCCGGTACCGAGTACCGAGTACCGGGTACCGAGGCAATAAAAATGACAATTTTATCAATTTCCTAAAGTGAAACGTAGCAATATTCTTTTCATTAAGCCTTTATTGTTGTATTTGTGATGATGTGGTATGATGCGGTAGATATCAATCACCGATGAATGCATTGATAGCACAAGCCGATGGAATCCATTTCAAGAGATAACAGGTGTGGGCATCCTTCCACAGGCATCTTGATAAAGTGATCTATTTCATATGTCCGTCTTGGCTCTTGGGCTGGGTGTTGATGGCAGAGTTGGAATGCTGTTGAGGCTTGAGTGTTGGCCGAAATGGTGTAATAGTAGCAGTATAGCTCAAGTCGAAAAAAGCGTTGGTACAAGTGAGTGGTCCTATTGAATGTGGTGTATGAATGAGGGCCTGGTTGGTTGCCAATGGCGACCAACTGGGCCTTTTTTAGATTTGGAGGTCCATGATGGCAGAGAATTGGGAGATCGAACATCGTAGCTGGTTGTCGGAGGCATAGTTGAGTCTTGCGTGTTGGCCGAAGTGGTGTAATAGTAGCAGTATAGCTCAAGTCGAAAAAAGCGTTGGTACAAGTGAGTAGTTGTATTGAATGTGGTGTATGGATGAAGGCCTGGTTGGTTGCCAATGGCGACCAACTGGGCCTTTTTTTAGGTTTGGAGGTCCATGATGGCAGAGAGTAGATGATCATTGTGTTGAGTGCTTGGAATACATAATCTGCGTATAGCTCCATGATAATGAATGCAACTTTGTAGATACGTATATACTTGACATACAACACGCGATGGCATGATGGTATAATAATTTTGGTTTCAGTTTGGCCCTGCATGCTGGTTTGTGTAACTATAGGGATGGCATTTCCACATGCTACCAGCTTTGGCAAGTACGTTGTCAATGCTAGGATATCGAGTTGATAATGGTATAGGTATCATAGACGATTATGAAGAGCATGAAAAATAGGAGAATACTACCATCTACCAGCCCTGCTTGTTCATTAGATATCGGATTAATAAAATCTTCCGCTTGTAGCCTTGGAGACTCTGTCTCAGATGTCTAGTGGCGACTTAAATTGATCCGAGAACGCGAATACGCGTGTAAAAATTTCCAGAACGCGATTACGCGTGCAAAAGATAGATGACAGACGAAGCAATGGATAGTGATAGTTCCACGAGAACGCATAAAGTTACAAAGGAGATTGTTTACTATAGACTCGATCCACAATCAATACACGTAACTTTCATGCCCATTTCCCATATGTAACCTCGAGATACGTGCTAATCTTCATGGTACAATCGCGGCAACCTCATAGCGCTAATGCAATCGGAAATGCTGACGGGTGTAATCGGTTGAACGTTTGGTTTAACGATGATAAGGGTAAAGGATCAGGAGCTGTCAATCCAATGGATGGCCATAGATAATGATAATTAAGCCAGTGCAATGGATGACCGGTTCGGTTTCGGTTTTCACAATGCAGAAACCGAAGTTGCCTAGTTATACCGATTGATAGAACCGAACGGGCTTTAGGATGACCGATAACCGGGCTATAACCGATAACAACCGATACAACCGATACAACCGATACAACCGATACAACCGATTCAGCCGATAGAACCGATAGACCGATACAAAGGTTTTATTTCTTTCTTGACATTCAAGCTATGAATAATACTAATGTAACAAAACAAAAGAAGGATATCTCGGAATTGGGAATAAGGACTACTACAAAAGATGCCGGAACTATTTTTCATTACGCATGATGCGATCCTTCTCCAACATTGCGGCACGCACAGTAGCAGGCTTCATGGCGCTACGATTCCAACGTAGCAGCGTTCGGGCCCGGGAAAAGATTCGCTCAGACGGTGCACTTGATCCTAATAGACATAAGAAACAATTTATGCTGCTATAACAAATGTAGTGAAAATCCTACCGGGAACTGCAAGGTAATCCTTTGCCATTGCTGCTAATGTAGGGAATTGCTTCTCTGCTGAGCTCCACCATACAAGTGGATCAGTTGATGTTGGCCGAATAGGTTCAGCTAGATATTCATTCAGCTCACTTGATGTAGTTGTTGGAGCGTGGCCAAACACATGGAGATCAAAGTCTTGCTCAACATCACCGATCAAGGTGTCAACTTCCAATGCAGTACATTCCACACGCGCACGCGCACCACCAGCCCTTTGAGAGTAAAATTCGTACACAGTTGCAACACGTTTCTCCATTTTAGCGACCCATTCATTCCATTGGTGACGTTGATAATATTGTAGCTTTAACCGAGGATCAAGTACTGGGAGCAGACAGTAAGCCACGTGTTTCTCAATAACCATCATTACATACCTGTGCTAATAGCACATGCAGGAGACAAGTCAGTCTTCACATAGTACTTGAGAAGCTTCTCATTTGCCTTCTTAGCAGCAGCATGGATGTCATCGGATATATGTTCGTACGGCTTTTGTCTGGCGATTATTTTTTCAATGTTGTCAAAGAGATAATTGAAGGCAGGAACCACTGTGCCCAAGGTAGGATAGCTTTGGCCCGTGATGCGGTTAGTAGCGACATAGAACATCTACATAACATACCACACATTTAATACAAACCCATGATAACCACATACGTATTCCCTCAATCGTTACCTTCAGTATACTTGAAAGGCTTCTCAATAAAGCCCATTCCTCATCAGATAAAGCCATTGGCCTGAGGTCATTGTGGAATTGTATTGTCGACTTAACAGCTTTTTCCATGCGTAGGACGGTATTGATCATCAGGAATGTGCTGTTCCACCGAGTTGGGACATCCATCGCGAGCTTGACGAAATCAAGCTTGTTTTCAGTGCATGCTTTCTTAAGCATACGCATCATGGCACCGGAAAGACGTATAGCGCGGATAATTTTACGGAGTTAAAGACCACGGCGCATCCCCATTAATATAAATGTATGTCAGTAACGAAGTGAAAATATGACAGCATACCTTCTGTATCACCACAGGTACTTGGTGATCGCTGCTGGTGGTCCCATAATCGTCATCATGGCTATCCACATCACTATTACCGCTCGTCTCTTCATTATCATCGCCACCATTTTGGGTCCCGAGCTCATCAATGGTAACACTCGTAGTATCCTCTCTTAGTTGGGATTCTTGATGTTCCATGTTACGATCAAATACTGGATTTCCTTGAGTATCAACATCAAATGGCGTCCATTGCAATTCCTTGAGAGCGGCTTGTACTGCGAGATTGATTATGTGAGCCATACACCTATTATGCTGTTCCTTCGCCTTGAATTGAATCCCCTGGGGTGGCCAAAGCTCTTCTAATTTCTGCATCATCGTGAGGTTATTTGACGCATTATCCGTAGCAATCATGAGGACCTATAAAAAAGTTCTGGTGAGTAGTATGATTTGAGCACAACTATGTCATACCTTGGATGAGATTTGCATTTCGTTCATTGAATCCATAAACGCTCTTGCCATGTTCTCGCCAGTATGCGATGATTCGATATGAACAAAGTCCAAAAGTAGCGACTGAAGGCTCCACTTATCATCAATGTAATGACCTGTTATAGCCATATAGTCATCATTTCCAGCTGATTTCCACATATCCAATGTGATTGAGATGCGGCTCTCCAATGCCTGCCAATAAAACAGGATGAAAGTAAACATTAACATGGTGGTGGCTGCACTTGCGAGTATCATCAATTGACTTACTGAAAGCTCATTCGACAAGATTGTTCGGTTTTCAACAAAACGATCCATCAAATCGCGCTTGATTGTATCCCCTCCCAAAACTTTCGCGCGAGGATTGCAATACTTGATCATCTCTTGGAAGGTTGCCTGCTCAGTGACATGGAAAGCTTGATCGGTCCGGATTATCCAATTGTAGAGCTTTTGACGAAAAATATCCTGGTCAAATTCGTTCATCCTGGAATGCAATACAATACACCAGTATTAGTATATAATATATATTCTCTCTATTCACATATAGCACATACGGCTTTAAAAATTTGCTCATTGACCCTTCAGGTTGCTGTGTTGATGGACGGGCTATCCTGTAGATTGCATTATGGTGTACTCGCAGGTGTTGCCACATGCTGTGTGTGCTTCCTTTGTTTGCCGATACTTTGGCAACTTCCTCAGACCTATTGATATTTTAAATGAATGGTAAATGTCGATCGTATATGCTTGGGGTACCTCTTACCTTCCATTTTGCGTACATAAAAGGCAGACTACCCACTTTGCATTATCATTTGGCTCCCAGTATCTTTTGTCAAAGTACGGCCATACGCCACTTCGGGTAGCTCGCTGTTTCTGTTTTTTTGCTGACTGACTTTCTGCTTGCGATTGAGACTGGATCGTTGATTCGTTCGTTGACATTGGATCGTTCGTCGACATTGGATCGTTCGTTGACATTGGATCGTCGGATTGTGTCTCCATCGCACTACAACTTCGTTTTGAAAAGGCTGACTGTGGGTCGTGGTCGTCTTCCATGGTTGACATGGCAGCAAGCTGTTTATCACTGAAGATATTTTTTCGTCCCCAACAAATTATGGCAACTCAGCCACTTGCCATCTTCAACTCTACGTCATCTCCATACCATCACAGAAGGGCTTTTGTATTAGACACATAGGCTTTTATAGATATCAGGAACGTTTTATTTCATGCGCTATGCATCATATCAATTTCTGAATCATAGTAGCACTTTCAGTTGGATCGGTTTTTCAATTATGAAACCGGATATTTTCGGTCCACCTCTGCGGTTTCGAATTCATCAACCGAAGATGAACCGCTTCCTCAAACCGATATATTTATCGGGTGACGGTTGACTTGTAGGGACCTTAATGATAATTCATTCAGATAAAGGACAAATAAGTCGCTTCATTATGTAAGATGGTGGATCAAAACCAATGGCAGTAATTAAGCATTGTGACATTCCAATCTAAAGATGTATCCTATCGGATCAAGAGGTATAGCTACACCCTATTCGTTCGCGAGATTTGTCATTATTCATTGATGTCGTCGCTCCTGGCAGCTTCTAAATGATATAAAAGAGTAGCATTTATTGATCAAAGTACATACAAGTCTCAGGACGCGTATATCTTCTATATCTTCTTTTGTTCATATACATCGCTATTTCAACCATCATGCCATATCAAGTCGGTAATTCCTCGAACGATCCACGTGGTGCCTTGTCTGATAGGGTGTGTATACAATTCGATGGTCTGCATTAATGATCCTCATACTCACTTACCGTATTACAGCCATCATTCACTGAGGCCCTCCTTTATCGAGAAGATTCCTTGATGTCTATTCGCACCGAGTGCACAGATGACAGTGTTGATGTTCGTGAGGACATGGAGGATGGTGATTCACTTCTCTCGCCCATGGATCAAGATGCGTCGGCTTTCTATCAGGGTTCAACAGAAAGTGATGAAGGTGACAACGATAGCGATAGTGGTGCTTGGTTCTTCGTCCACAAGTATGGCATACGGTCAACAAGAAATGGTAATCCTAGGATCCAATGCTTGGTGAGCAACTGTCACAGGCATATAGCTAGCAAGTACTCGTCTACCTCTCGATTCACCAGGCACCTTGCTAGCCATGGCATCAAGAAAGACGTTGGTCCTCATATCAAGAGTGGTGAGAAACGCAATGGCCCCTTGGACATGTTCGTTCAAGGAAAACGTGCTCGTACATTCCAAGTCGAAGAGTTCCAGCGTCTGTTTGTCAAGTTTTTGGTGTCAAGCAAGTTGCCATTTACGACTTGTGAGAATGCTGCATTGCAGGAGCTCCTTGAGATGGCACGCATTGCGCCTACTGCATCGGCCGTACAACTCCCTTCGACGAGTACCTGTACGAGAAAGGTGAGTAACAATCATACTTGTGTGTGTCAAATAAAATACTTACCATAATTTTTTAGACTGAGGCTGAATATGAAATGGCTCGTGATCGATTGAAGGAGATGTTCAAGAAGGTGTCAGTTGTGTCATGTACTCTGGATGGTTGGACAAGCCCGTTCAATCAACCATTCCTTGCGGTGACTGCACACTGGATTGACAAGGAGACATGGACTCTGAAGGAGGTGATCATTGGCTTTGAGCCTGTCAATGGCCCTCACACCGGTGAAAATCTTGCTGCTGTTTTCATTGAAGTCCTTGAAGAGCTTGACCTTGGCAAGAAGTTGTTCACCATCACCACCGATAATGCCTCGAACATGACAACCATGGCCAAGCACGTAATGGAGTATGGGAAATAAGAGTCGAAGCAATGGTAAGTAAATGTTTTTTTTCAAAGTGTTCAAGAGTTAATGTACCTTTATAATTCATAGGCCTTTTCGCTTGCGCCACCACATCCCGTGCGTTGGCCACGTCTTCAACCTTGCCGTCCAAGAAATCCTGAAGAATGGTCTGAAAGCACAGGCACCAAACAGCGTGATCGACCATGACTCGTCCGATGAGCCTGCCTCACCACTCGCAAAGCTTCGAAAAGGCATCCTTAAGATTCGGTAAGTTTGTACACATATACTTGATATTGGTGATGATACTCATATTGCATGTATAGTTCCTCCCCACAGAGGTACGCCACATTTGAGCGCAAGCGTGCTGCCATGGAGTGTCCACCGCTGGGCCTTACTCTTGATGTTCGCACACGGTGGAATTCAACATACGACATGTTGAATCGTGCTGTGAAACTGAAAGATGCGTATATGGCGATGACAGTGCCTGGATCAGAGCTTGAGGCGTTTGCGCTGTCACCATCAGAGTGGGAACGTATACAAGGCATCATTGAGGTACTATATCCATTCGAGGAGAACACGACAAGGTTGTCAGCAAGCAGGTCCCATGCCTCAGTCAACATGACGATCCTGTGCTATAATCGAATCATGGATGCACTTGAGAAGATCGAGACCAAGTCCAAGGATCCTGAAATCAGGCGTGCCGTCAGCTGTGGTATCAACAAGATGGTGCAATATTACAGCCGTACTGATATGACAGAAGTCTACGCTGTTGCAACGGCTCTCGATCCACGAATGAAGTTCAAGTGGTGGAAACCTCATGGTTGGGAGAAGAAGTGGCGTGATATCAGTGAGAAGATGGTACGCGATGCATGGTGCAGGTTTTCCGGTGTGGTGTCTATTGATGACGAAGTCAATGAGAGAGCGCAAGAACTCCAGAAGCTCTTTTTGACCGAGCTTGAAACAGATGAGCTTTCGGAGTATGTTGGCCAGCCTACAGTTGCCCCAATGGTGAATCCTCAAAAAGCCGACGAGCTTATCTTCTGGGAGGTCAATCAAGCGCACTGGCCAAACCTTGCTGCCATGGCAGCTCAATATCTGGCAGTGCCTGCTACGTCGACTCCTTCTGAAAGATGCTTCTCAGCAACACGTCTCCTCCTCCCCCATGTTCGCAATCGCCTTTCTCCCTCAACGATCAAGCAGCTAATGCTGCTTGGTTCGTGGTTCGACATGAACCTCCATACATAGATTTCCTGTTTCCTTTTCCTTCCCCTTTTCTTTTCTTTTCTTTTCTTTCCTTTTCCTCTTCCTTTTTATAGACGACATATATAGATTTCCTTTTCTTTTGCTGTCTGGGCACTATAGATATTACGAGTTAATAAAAACTTTATCCACAGAAGATCTTTGTATTTAGTGCAATAAGCAAAAAGTATAACTTGAACAGTCTCTTTGGGATATACAGTATTCAGAGGATGATGCTTTAATGCTTGTGTATATATAATGTATTAACGTTGCCAGGTAGATGGTGGCTGATGTATAGGAATAGGATACAGATGGATGTATGCTTGATGCTTGATGCTTGATGCTTGACGCTTGATGCTTGATGCTGTAGTCTTACTATATATGATATATAGGCATACTTGGTCCCTCGGTCCCTCCAACGTACCGTCTACCGGTACCTTGTCGGTCCTTTGATGGTACCGATACCGGGATAACCGACATGTACCGAGTACCGATTCGGTACTCGGGCTTTTTTGGGGATCCCTAAGCATCACCCACCAATTCAAAAGGCACTACCCACGAAACCAAAAACCACCACCCACGAACTCACTTGTCATTAGCCACGAGTAAATAATCATCACCCACGAAAACAACCACCGTAACCACGAAATCATTACCCTCATGTTCTACTTCTTTTGGGAAATCCTGTATTATGATTAATGCGTACAATAGCCACGGGACAATGCTCGTCAACTGTGGGATCGATTGGTGCATCGCGTTTGAGCATCAACAAAGGGCAGCAGACAGAAGATTCTCAACCAAATACTAGTATTGAAGCAGACTCGGATCATTGAAAAGATAGGGGACCACATTTTATATACTATATATACATATATATAGAGGATTTCCAAGATGAACAGGAACATGAGGATAATGATTTCATGGTTGAGGTATATGGTTTCGTGGGTGATGATGTTTTTTTCGTGCATAATGATATATGAGTTCGTGGGTGATGGTTTTGGTTACGTGGGCTACGCTTTTGGTTTCGTGGGTGATGGTATTAACTTCGTGGGTAGCGCTTTTTATTTCGTACTCAGATTCATATGGTTTAGCGCTCGCGGATATTGGTTTCGTGGACGATCATTTAATTTTCGCGCAGGATCATTTAATTTTCGCGGGTTGAGGGAAATGGTTCGTGGAGGAGTCTTTTAACAATGGGGGAGCCAGTGAGCTGTACTCGACCTTTTTTGCATGAAAACCTCTCTTCGCCTTCCCCATTGTTAATGTGAGCGTTCATTTCGAGGATCCGCATATTTCAAGATTCGAAAATGCACTAGGACATTTCAAGTACTCGGAATGTACTAGCACATTTCAAGCATTACCTAGGTCATTTCGAGTATTTCAGAATGTGCTAGCACATTTCAAGATCATAAATCCTGGTGGATCCTGTTTGTGATACAATGCTAGGTTTCGGTATTGGCATTATATAGTCATCCAGAGCTAATGAGACAGCGTGTTGTAAATAAAATTACATGCCGTAAACCCTCCATCAAATAGCTAATATGTGTTCCATTCCCATGCTGGAAAATAGTTTTCAAGCCCATCCAAGCATATTACTGGTTTTACCAAAGCGATTCTCGCTATTATGAGTGAACAGCACAACATACCATTAGCCGAGCGACGTTGCCATGCAAGGTTCGATCCATGACAAGCAGCTGCCCATGCTAAAAGAAGAATGCAAGATGCACCAACCATTGTCACCCCGATGTTTCTATGCCTTGTTCCAATGCCTAGGTCAACCAACAAGTCACCACGCACCCACCTAGGCAAACTAGGAATAGAAAAGCACGAGTTACCAAGCCTACACCAACCCGCCCATTGACTAGAGCACTTACACACCATGAGACGAGAAGATCCAAATACTACAACTAACATCATGATTAGCCATATTACAGTAGACGTGGATAGCAATAAAGTTTTTATCAAGATGACACCACGTTGCAAACATAGAAAAGATTGCTATACTCTATAATGGTTGCCATGCAACATGTACAGGATTTCCCAAAAGAAGTGGAACATGAGGATAATGATTTCGTGGTGAAGTTGGTTCTTTTCGTGGGTGATGATTATTTATTCGTGGCTAATGACAAGTGAGTTCGTGGGTGATGGTTTTTGGTTTCGTGGGTAGCGCTTTTGGTGTCGTGGGTAGCGCCTTTTGAGTTGGTGGGCAGCGCCTTTCGAATTGGTGGGTGACACTTTTGGTTTCGTGGGCGCAGCTTTTTGTTTCCTGGAGGATGACTTTAATTTTCGCGCAGGATGACATTAATGTTCGTGGGTGGCGCTTTTGATTTCGTGGGTGACGATAAACGTTTCATACGCTGCATTGCTGGTGAACATTGCATAAGATTTGCTGATTGATGTACGCTGTTGCATAGAATGGTTTATGATCACCCACGAAATCAAAAGCGCTACCCACGAACATTAATGTCATCCTGCGCGAAAATTAAAGTCATCCTCCACGAAATAAAAAGCCATGCCCACGAAACCAAAAGCGTCGCCCACCAATTCAAAAGGCGCTGCCCTCCAATTCAAAAGGCACTACCCACGAATCCAAAAGCGCTACCGACGAAACCAAAAACCACCACCCACGAACTCACTTATCATTAGCCAGGAACAAATAATCATTACCCACGAAACCAATCACCTTAACCACGAAATCATTATCCTCATGTTCCACTTCTTTTGGAAAATCCTGTACGTAGCTAAATAAGGAAACTAGGCTTTAAATAAAACCCCGACATGGTAACAGCATGCTCCGAATCGATCTAAAACAATCTCAAAATACAGTAACATAAGAAATTGATGACCAATTTTCTACCCAAAGAAGGCTAAACCAAAGCTATACACTTGATGGACCATGGCTTATTCCTCGACACTTCTATCAGCTTTTCATACCACTGCTAATGCTGCAGATGAAGAGAGCAAGTCCAAAAACCTTGTAGATGATGAGAAAAATGCACCCAACTTTGACCTTCATTTTCTCGACAGCCAATCGCGTAAATGACTTGCCAAGCATTGTTGATGGTAATATAGAGTCGTAGTATTTGGGTGAAAGTGCCAGAATCGCAATACAGGCTTTGACCACTTCTATTTTTGGCACTTCTGTGGGTCACCATATCGAAATGTGGAGAGGTTGCCATGACATTTGCAGTACCTGAAGCCAATAGAAATATGATCGAAAACAACAATAAAGGGGAGGGATGTGTACGTAGATCGATAGTAAAAATGTGAGGGGATGGGTCGTCGATATAATATGATGCTAAACTACAGGGAATACAATGAATACAACAAGCCAACAAGTGGATTCACTGCACAATCAGTACCAGCAAAATAGGAATAGGACGAAAAATAAGCTGACGTTTATTGATGAATACAATTTCTCTTTTATACTACGAGCGATCTTTAACCAATAAATTATAAGGCGACTAGATCTAGTCGCAACTTTGGCAAGCCATATTTCCATGTCAGGCACTTTAAAGCATCCAATAAGATCATTTGCTGAAAAAGCCACCCCCTAAAAAGATTCATGCCCAAAGAAAATAATATCTGCCTCTTCGTTCTCTCTCCATTGATTGTTCAACATCATGCCCAAGTCATTAGCCAAGCTCCATGTTGGATCATGCGTCTCCTTTCTTCCTCGCGCTCTTCCCAACTTTATGGCTGCAGCTTCTCTTCAAACTCTGAAGGCGAGTAAGACGCGTCTTTTTGGAACGATCCGAGCCATCCATCAAGTCGAGAATAGCACGAGCAAAGTAGCTGTTATTGCTGTAGATGGTTTCGAGGCCTTAGAAATAAAGGTCAAGCTTGGTAATTTGAGACTTGAGATATCTGGTTCGACGCATGACACTGTTAATGTGCCTGAAACACCTGCGGGACTCGTGGACTACGAAAGCGATCAGAGCGATTCCTCAAACGATAATGATGGTGATGATGTCGATGTCGATGGCCATGATGAAGGCGAAAGTGCTGAACAGCAATGGATTGATGAAGAAGTCCGAATCGATGCTCGTATCTCTGGTGGTGGTTACAGACAAGCACTGGTTTTTACGCTCCCTAATCCTGGTTCTTGTTCAGCACTAGAGTTTTTCAAGCATTTCTTACCGACCGATTACATTGAGCAACATGTGATTTATGCAATCAATTGTTATGCAGCTTTGCTTGAAATCGAGTACTGGAAGCAACTTACCATGGGTGAATTCATGCTGTGGATTGGTTTATGGACCATCATGGCTATCGCACCCTTCCCCAATCGAAGGAAGTATTGGGAAACGAAGCCCAGCTTTCTTTTTTCCAAGGCAACGAATTTTGGTAAATGGATGAGCAAACGAAGATTTGACACCATCCTCCAAGCCTTGACACTTGAACATCCCGATGTCATTGCTTCTACTTCATCCACTGATCCACTTGTTGCTATCCGTAGCTTTGTAAAGGCGTACAACGATAACTTTGTGTGATGTGCTCAAAATAAAGGATAACAAATGAATACGGTGAGACCATGTATATGATTGATGCCTTTATTCATGGGATTATGGGTAGTCTTTTATACTTTTTCATAATGGTTGATGTAACAAAACATGTTCCCTTTTTTGGATGTAAGCCTTCTTGATTTACCACTGGACACCACATTTGCCCCCTCCAGGCCTTGTAGCCGGTGGAAAAGCGTATTATTTGCTTTGAGTCCTTGTGTCATATCTATGCTTCTTGGATTTTCCATGTTTGACGTATTATGCTACACGCTTGTGTCCGCTCTTCTTCCTATGCTGTGTGAGGACTTGTTGAGGATCACTTCTAATCCTTTTCCAGTACTTGGTGATTGTCACGGGATCACCAAAGTTTTCCGGAGGTTCCCAGGTATCGTCTTCTGTATAATCTAGCCATCGGACACGGTATAGGAAATTGCCTTTATGCACCTTATGGTCGACGATGTTTTCAAGCTCGTAGATTTCATCAGCAGGAATATCCTCTAAGACTCGTACTAGCTTCAAATGCTCCGGTGCATAATTTCGTGGTAGAACGCATCCTTCATAGTCTTGTAAGACATAGGATGTTTCAGTTTTGTTTATGATCTTGTATGGCCCTTTGTAGGTTGGGTTGAATTTGTCGTTTGATTCAGGCTCCCTTGCCATTACAAAGTTGCCGATCTTATACTCCACGATTTTGTGCGTCTTGTTGAATCGTAGCTCTTGTTGCTTGGTTACCGTTTTTACTCTTTCATGGATTGCTGGAAATACAATATCTCTCATTTCATCGATGCGTTTCTTAAGCATTTCCTCGGTCATTGGTTTGGCTTCTGCCTCGTCTCGATAATCCTTGAAGTCGTTTACTTTTCTTGCAAACACGAGGGTAAAAGGAGGCGTCTTGTGTGGTGATGTGACATTTGCATTTAATGCAAGTTGCACTGCCGGTACGTAATGATCCCACTCGAATGTGGCGCCATTGAGCATCTTCTTGATAGATAATGTAGCCTTTTGAACCCATCTTTCAGCAGTACCATTGGCTTTGCGGTGATAAGGTACGACCAAGCGATGTTCAAATCCCGATGCTCTTGCAAAAGGCTTCATCAGGTTATTGACAAATTCTTTGCCATTATCCGATTGAATTATGCGTGGTAAGCCGAAGTCACAGAATACTTGTACTAACGTCTTGACAATGGTTTCGGCCTCTTTATTGGGTATGGGACGTAGTATCCAAAATCTTGTGCACATGTCCACCAATACTAAGAGGTTTTTATTGCCCGATGACGACGTTTCATAGTTTGCCAGATCTAAGGCCCAATGATCACCTGGCATTTCCGCTGAAATAGTTCTCAATGGGTTGTAGCCTCTTTGAGCAATATTGAACTTTTGGCATTGTGGGCATGCCATTACTAAGTCAATTGGATCTTGCTTAAGATTTGGCCAATGTATCCCATTGTTATGTATAGCGTGAACTATAGCGTTAGCTCCGAGGTGCCCTAGCAGGTGTGCTTTATCCAATATACTAGGCCTTTCATCTTCTGGTGGTACAAGTGTGTTTTCTTCGATGAGTTGTGCAGCTCGGTTTATGTGAGATGGGTCTTCATTGCCATGATTTTGGATAGGGTTATTGATTCCCATTGCCCCCCCCCGAGTCTATTCCACTATGGAAAAGACGTGAGAGTGCATCACTCATACCGTTTAATTTGCCAGCTATATGCACGATATCAAATTGGTAGTTGTAAAGGGTAGTGAACCAGTTGCTCAACATGGAGTTCAATTCCTTTTGTTGATGCAAATATGTTAAGGCCTTGTGATCGGTATATAGCGTGAAGGGATTGCCCCATAAGTATTTGTGGAACTTCTTAAAAGCAAAGATGATAGCCAAAAGCTCCTTCTTGGTAATCATGTAGTTGCGTTCGGATTTGGTAAGGGCCCTTGCCATAAAAGAAATTATGTGCTTCTTGTTGTCATACTTCTGGTAAAGGACGGCAGCGATACCCACATTGGAGGCATCAGTGCCCACATGGAAACGCTTGGACATGTTGGGATAGCTCAGTATTGGGGCATGGAGTAGTGCATACTTGAGCGTGTTGAAAGCCTTTTGATGTTTGTCGGTCCAGAGTTGAGGTACATTGGTGACATTGCGTAACTCATCCAAGGGTTTGGTTATGTCCGCCATGTATGGTATGTGGTTGCGAAAGTAATTCATGAATCCAATGTAAGCTTGGATGTCTCTAGCGGTACGCGGCACAGGCCGTGATTGTGCATTGACGACTTTACGCCGATCGGGCTTATGGCCGTGTTGATCGATGCAAAAACCAAGCAAGTACACACATCGTTGCATAAAGAAACACTTTTTAGTTGTAGGATAAGATTGGCCTCCGTGAGTCGATCAATGACGATGGTAACATGTTGTACATGTTCTCGCTTAGACTTGGAAAAGATAATAATGTCATCGACGAAGGTGGTGACATAGGGTAGATCTCTGAAAAGCTTATCCATGACTCGTTGAAATTTGGATGAAATAGGTTTCAATCCAAAAGGGCAACCTTTAAACATGTAACGCAACCCGTCTGGTGCAGTGAATGCAGTCTTATGACGATCTTGCGGCTTGCTGGGAAAGCGATGAAACGCACTGGCTAAGTCAAGTGTAGTATACACTTTAGAACCAGCAAGTTGGTCAAAGATTTCCGTAATTAAGGGAATGCGATGCTTATCATCAGTTAGGTGCTCATTAATGAGTCGGGGATCCAAGCAAGGTCTATGCCCTGTCATTTTACCCTGTGAATCTTTTGGATCACTGAAAAGATAGGGGACCACATTTTATATACTATATATACATATATATACGTAGTTAAATAAGGAAACTGGGATTTAAATAAAACCCCGACGTGGTAACAGCATGCTCCAAAACGATCTAAAACAATCTCAAAAAGCAGTCACATAAGAAATTGATGCCCAATTTTGTACCCAAAGAAGGCTAAACCAAAGCTATACACTTGATGGACCATGGCTTATTCCTCGACACTTCTATCAGCTTCTCATACCACTGCTAATGCTGCAGATGAAGAGAGCAAGTCCAAAAACCTTGTAGATGATGAGAAAAATGCACCCAACTTTGACCTTCATTTTCTCGACAGCCAATCGCCTAAATGACTTGCCAACCATTGTGGGTGGTAATATAGAGTCGTAGTATTTTGGTGAAAGTGCCCAAATCGCAATACAGGCTTTGACCACTTCCATTTTTGGCACTTGTGGGGGTCACCATATCGAAATGTGGAGAAGTTGCTGACACACCCGGGAGAGTGATGTTGTCCAATAGTTCCAGATAGGATAAGAAGATGCTTTCAGAGAGAGAAAGACCAAAGAGAATAAAGGGAAAGAAGAGATGTCGTTTATTCAATCATCAAATCAGCCCTTAAATACTTTAACAAATAACTCAGCTAGTGACATCACCGACGTGAGGACCTCTAAACTACTTTTCCACATAAGGAAAAGCTTTCCCGGACCATTCGACACAGGTCGTGTCAATCTCCCCCGCAAAGCTAGACTTATGGGGAAAAGTCCAGGCAGCCAAAGAAACAACGAACCAAGAACAAGGACAACAAGAACGACGACACCGCAATAAGAGAGCCAACACCAAAGCAACAAAGCCAACATGATTCGCAATTAGGTGCCTTGAACACCAAGCAACGACAACAAGCAAACAGGATGAGAGGGGCAAACCAGAGGACAGCAACACGCCAAGAAAAGAGCAACAAAAATAGCATGCAACTAATGTCACACAAGTGGGGACACAGGACCAGAACAAAGGCACACATCCATGTAGGTAAAAACAGCGCTCCAAGCGCCGACCAAAAAAAGTATCCAGGGCACCCTTGCCCAAAACCAAAAACAAAAAACAACCTAATGATGTCCTTGTTGGCTCCTCGAGATCCACCACAAAACGACCAGAAACCTTGCTCACAGGACTTGCTGACAACGCCAAAGGAAAGCCACACAAAAGCACCACAAAGAGAGACTTGCAGACCGAAAACCAAAAGGACCAAAGGACACAACATGACATGAGAAAACTTGCAAACAAAAGGTGTGGATCTTGTGCAAAAGAAAAAGAAATCTCCGGGATTGTATAAATTTATAAAAGAAAAGGGGATAGAGACCACTGGGGCATGTGGCCTTGCTATCCCCCTGGTAGCCTCGCCAATTGACACACCCGGGAGAGAGATGTTGTCCAATAGTTCCGGATAGAATAAGAAGATGCTTTGTGAGAGAGAAAGACCAAAGAGAATAAAGGGAAAGAAGAGATGTCGTTTATTCAATCATCAAATCAGCCTTTAAATACTTTAACAAATAACTCAGCCAGTGACATCACCGACGTGAGGGCCTCTAAACTACTTTTCCACATAAGGAAAAGCTTTCCCGGGCCATTCGACACAGGTCGTGTCATTGCCAGTTCGAAAGTTTGGTTTAATGGTCAAACATCCTTCTCTGTTGACCAAGAGGTATGGGTTCGATTCGCGGGGAGTACCTTTTTACCATCAGTGATGTCTATATTTTGTTCTTTTTTGTCGTCTTTCTTTTTCGATCCACACAGGATAATAGCCGACTTCCACGAAGGAGATAATGACCACGAAGGATAGATAGACCACACAGGAATAAGACCACGAAGGAATAAGACCACACAGGAATAGAACCACGAAGGAGAATACTGCCACACAGGCAAATAGACAATAAAGTAAAGAGAACGTAAGATGATGTTTTATTCTATGAGATGGTCCACCATTTATAATTGTTGGATGGGGCTAAGTATGTCAAGATGGCTAAGTAATATTGATGTGGCGAAGTAATGATGGAGGGCGCAGCATAAAGAAGATAAGATAATAGAGATGTCCAAAAAGATAATACCGATCAAGAAGATCCGGTATGTTGCTGCGACATTTTTTTTGGAAGTTGTGACTTCGTAAGTGAAAACTTTTCAGGTGGCTGTGGGGCCCGATGGGTGTTACTCTCTCTTTCTCTTCTTTCTTTCATTCATTGATCATTATGCCTGTTGTTAAGAATCATACTAAGCAAAAGCCTGCTCAAACCATTTGGGATTTCACAAGCAAATTTCCTGATAGTTTGACTGTTGAAAGGTTTGTTTACTTGTTATTTGGGCAATAAAAGTAGTCAAGTATTAATATCTATGCAGATGGTTATACGATGAAGGGATTTACTGCAAGTGGATGAAGTGCAAGGCTGGAATTGACATGAGGTTGATTGAAGTCAAGAAAGATGGACAACCAAACCTCATATGGAAGTGCACCCATCGTCCATCTGAAAGCTGCAACCGTCAAAAGAAGTCTATTCGTGAAGGAAGCTTTTTCTCGGGGCTCAAGATCGGCATGCATCAAGTTCTTGGAATTGTGTGGCTCTACCTTTACAAGTTGGAATTCCAGGCTATTCAAGACCTGACGGGTGTATCTGCACCAACCATTCGTGCCGTTGTGCGCTTGTTATATCGTTTGATGAATGTCGACATCAAAGACGAAGATGTATCTGTTGGTAGGTGACAATCGCTTGTAAGAACGTGTGTAATCATGTATTGAACATAATGTTTGTTATAGGTGGCATTGACGAAGATGGCAACCGCATCATTGTCGAAGTGGATGAATCCAAGTTTGGGAAGCGTAAAAGCCATAAAGGCCATCGTGTTGAAGGTGTGTGGGTTGTTGGCGGTGTCGAGCGTACTCCTGAATGCAAGATTTTTGTGACAACCGTCGAAGATCGCAAGAAGGATACTTTGCACCTCATCTGGAGTAATTACATCAAAGAAGGGAGCGAAATTCAAACGGACTGTTTGTGGTGGCAAAAGAGCTTATGAAAGTGTGTGTGTGTGTGAAACAAGAAAAGAAGTAAAGAGTCAAGAAAATACAGTGAGAATCTGACAGGGGTCAAATGTTTATTCGTGTCTCTTATTTATACTATCAAAGACGGAGTCACATTGCTGAGATAAGATCCTGTGTATCCATCCAGATACCACATCACCCCCTCCAGGCTCTTTGCCGTTTGGAAATGTTGTTGGTGAAGAGCTATTTCTTTGATCGCTTGTTGGATCTGGTGGATAGTGAGCGATTGTGCGATTTGCGTTTGCGATTTGGATGTCCGCTGTTATGCGGTGATTGCGCATTAATGCGAGCCCAATACGCCGCAATGGGTGCATCGCTGGTGAAGTGTTCGTAAGGTTCCCATGTGTCGTGTTCCGCAGTGTAACCTTTCCAACGCACTTTGTATGTCATGTTGCCATTATCATCTTTGTTGTGTGCAATAATGCTTTCCACTTCAAACAATTGATCGGCAGGAATGATTTCATCTTGTGAGATGAGCTTGAGTTGCGAAGGAGGCACATCAATAGGTAGCAGATCTCCCATTTCATCCTTGAGGACATAGGATCCACCTTTGGTCTTGCGTACGACTGTAAATGGGCCTTCGTATTCAGGATAAAGCTTACCTTTCTTTTGCAGCACGCGTTTCATGACGTGACTATCCGTGGGAAAGTCAATGAGTTTGTGGTGTTTATCAAACTTGCTCTTTTGCTTTTCCGTTATTGCTTCAGTCCTGGCTCTTATCGCTGGGAACACAATCTCGTTCATTTGGTCAATGCGTTTCAACAGTTCTTGTCGAGTCATTGGTGAGAGTTGTTCCTCATTGCGATAGTCGTCGAAGTTGTTCAGCCTACGAGCAAACATCAACGAGAAAGGAGGTGATTCGGTACGCTTGCTAACCTTGGCGTTCATTGCCAATTGGACAGCAGGTACGTATAGGTCCCAATTTTCATGCACTCCTTGTACTCTCTTTTTGATAGCTCCAACTGAGGTTTGTACCCATCTTTCCGCTACTCCATTTGCACGTGGATGATACGGTGATACGAGACGATGATCGAAGCCAGCTGCGCGTTCAAAACGAGACATTAGATCATTGACAAATTCGGTGCCATTGTCTGATTGTAATACTCGAGGCAGTCCAAAGTCGCAAAATACTTGTACCAAGGTTTGAACAATGGTATGTGATTGCTTATGCGGTATGGGACGCAAGATGCAAAAACGTGTACAAATATCAATGAGTACTAGCAGGTAGTTGTTACCTCGTTTGGATGTGGTGAGAGGACCAGCAAGATCTATAGCCCAATGATCACCTGGAACGTACGCACGGATCGGTCTCAGAGGATTATATCCATTTTGCGCGATGTTGTACTTTTGGCACTCCTTACAGGATTTTACCAACTCAACGGCTTGTTCCTTGATTTTTGGCCAGTACAGTCCATTGTTGCGAATAGCCTTGACAATAGCCTCAGCTCCAAAATGACCGAATAAATGTGCCTTTTCCAGGATATCACGTTTTTCATCTTCTGGTGGCTCCATCGAGTCTTCTATTTCAGCTGCTCTTGTGATCAACTCAGATTCAGCATCATTTTGACTTACAACCCATTTGGCTGTGTCAATCTTACCCCCCTCCAGCGTCTCGTACGGGTACGAGAAGAGACGCGACAAGTGATCAGGCAAAATGTTTTTGATACCAGGCAAATAAACCACGTTGAAATTGTAATCCAACAATGTATCGAGCCATTTGATCATCATGGGATTGGCATCTTTCTGGGTATGGAGGTAGACGAGGGTTTGTGATCGGTGTAAAGGGTAAAAGGGTTGCCCCAAAGAAACTTGTGGAATTTGTTGAAAGCAAAGACAATAGCTAGCAATTCCCGTTTCGTAACCGAGTAGTTGCGTTCCGATTTAGTTAAAGCACGAGCCATGAATCCCACAATGGTATTGCGGCCATTTTCCTTTTGATAAAGGACGGCGCCAATGCCATCATTAGAGGCATCAGTAGCAAGATGAAAAGGGAGTTTCAAGTTAACATGCTTCAACATCGGTGCATGTGATACAGAATATTTGATGTTAGCAAAGGCATTCTCGTGGGCTTTTGTCCATAAGCCTTTCAAGTCCCCAGCATGGCGTAAGGCATCAAGGCGAGCTGTCAAACGTGATACATTGGGAATGTGGTCCCTAAAGTAGTTGACGATGCCCAAAAACCTTTGGATATCCTTGCCAGTACGAGGAGAGGGCCATTCAAGGACATTAGTTACCTTGCGAGAATCCAGGGCACGACCTGCAGCTGACACGCGGAATCCCAAAAGGTATACTGCTTTTTGAGCAAAGTGACACTTATCCGGGTTAAGCAAAAGGTTGGCTTTGGTGAGCCTTTCTAGTGCTATGCGAACATGTTCGGTATGCTCTTGCATGGATTTGGAGGAAACCACGATGTCATCGACAAATGTAGTTACAAAAGGCAATCCTGTAAATAAGATCTGCATTACACGTTGGAATTTGGCTGAGATGGGTTTGAGACCAAAAGGACAGCCGACAAACATATACTGCTTGCCTGATGCTGATGTAAAAGTAGTCTTATGCCTATCCTTTTCGTGAATTTGGAATCTATGGAAAGCGCTTTTCAAGTCAAGTGTGCTGAAGACCGAAGAACCCGCTAACTGATCAAAGACAGTGCGTACGAGAGGAATAGGATGCCGGTCATCAGGCAAGTACTTGTTTATGTGTCGAGGATCGAGACATAAACGTACGCCTACTTTGTTACCTTTAGCATCTTTTTTGGGTGCAAATGTCAAAGGGCTGTTCCATCCGTTGTCGATGTTGGCAGGGACTTCGGTAATGATGCCTTCCTTTAACCAATCGGCTACGGTATCCTCGACAAGTTGTTGACGAGTGAGAGGGAATTCGTATTGCCTACGATAACATTTTGCATCCTTTGGTGTATCTAAAGTGATGATCGATTCAGGGATGTTGCAAAAGGTGCCAGGACGTATGTTGGCATTTTCATTTAAGATAGGTTGGATGGCATCCATAAAAGCTTGCATTTCCTCTGGTGATCCAGCAGGTGATGCATTCGGCTCAAATGGTGAGTCGTCCAATTCCTTATCCTCTGATTGCATTGGCTTCGTCCAAGACGTTGCCAAGCCAACATAGCCAATACCCATTTTATGCATTAGATCCCAGCCGATACTCATAGGGTGTTTACGAGCCAAGTTCATGACTTCAAAGCGATGTTGATACGACCTTCCATTATAAACAACATTCAAGGGGTCCGTGATACCAATACGTGGTGTACTCATCTCATTAGAAGCTAACCCAATAGTTCCTTGTACAGGATAAATCTTTAATGACAATCTTTTAACAAAATCTACATCGAGTGCGGAAAAGTTTGCACCTCCATCCACTAGTGCCATGATGTTGTGGCTTTCTATGGTAATGGGAGTTAGTACTTCATCCTTGTTTTCTCGATTAGACAATGTTTTGGACTTACAAGGCAAGGTGTCCATCTTGTCATCGGCGTCTTTGTTGACCTTGGCGGAGCGATTGAAAAACTGCTTTTTGCGTGGGTCAGGCTTACCAGTGGCAGCATAGTACTCAGAGCACTTATGGCCATGGCGCCATGTACGATTGCAGTAGTCGCAACGGTTGGTCGGCTTGTCACTTTCCTTGGTGGTGTGTTGTCGTTGATGATGTTGTTGTTGCTGCTGCTGCTTGTGGCCTTGATGCTTCTTGTTGGGGTTGCTGCTACCAGCTGCAGATGACTCTTCATGCTTCCGCTTACCGCTTCCACAATCCGAGAGCTTCAAAGTGCGCACCATTTCGAGAACCTTATCCAAATCGGATGGCATGCCCGTGCTGAATTGGTTGACAATAAAGGTGGTGGCCTTTTCATGATGCTTTGCTGATAGAGAAGAAAGAAAAATGATGACAAGTAACAAACCTGCAGGTGTTTGAGCTGACAAGCCAGCGTTGAGGCAACGTTGCTGAAACTCATCACAATACTCATCCAGGGCTTGGTTGCCTTGTTGCATAGCCAACACGTCAAGCATGGTGAGGATTCGTTGGAGATTGGTATCATACTTCTCTATAATGAGATTAGCAACCTTATCCCAAGTAACGTTTCCTTTCACTTCCTTTAGTCGATTCTTCAACCAAAGTTGCTGGGTGTCGGACAAGCAACAAAAAATGAGTCGCTCCCAATCCTTTTCAGCGGTCAAGCCATAACTACCCAATTCAGCCTCAAAGGCTCGGATGAAAGCTGCAGCTGTTGGATGAACAATGAGACGTGGATTCCATTTTACAGTACCTGGTAATTGAAGAGCAGGGAGATTCTTGGGTACAATCAATGCACGTTGGGATTCCCTTTGAGCCGAGGCGCGTTGTCTCTTGAGTGCTTCAATCTCTTCATGAGAATAGAACTCCACGTGCTGCGGGTGTTGCGCTTTCCACATGAGTCGCGACATTTCTAAATTGTCTTGCAACTGCTTGAGCTCATTCATCAAGGTATGTCTGGAGTGATGCTTAGAAATGATGGCCTGTGAATAAACCTTTTCCTTTTCTGCAACTTCGTCTTTCATATCTTTGTAAGCTATCTTGGCTAAATGCAAAGGGTCAGCATGGATGGAAGCAGCCGCCCCATTAGGCATTGCCGTG
Source organism: Lichtheimia ornata (assembly GCF_029851405.1). Classification (NCBI taxonomy): domain Eukaryota; kingdom Fungi; phylum Mucoromycota; class Mucoromycetes; order Mucorales; family Lichtheimiaceae; genus Lichtheimia; species Lichtheimia ornata. Next base: position 15,594 of record NW_026695454.1, on the reverse strand, counting down.
ACAGGCTGAGAAGCAGGCTGCGTAGGTACCTCAGCCGATTGATCCTGCAACACAGGGACCGTAGGCTCTTGGCCATTAGGTATGGTTGGGATTGGTTGGCTATTAGGCAACGCGATGCCCGAATCGTTGGTAGCAGGTGTAGCCATAGCCATGGTCTGTTGACCGTTTGGCAAGGCAAAGTGCTGAAACTCATTCATCATTTCCGCGATCGAATGATCATTCGGTTCCGAAGCGAGTGATTGCAAATCAGGGTTGTTATTAAGAGGACTAACAGGTGGATCAAGCTCCATTGCTCCTGCGTCGTGATAGGGGAGTTGAGAGAAAAGGGATTGAGTGGACATAGTGGTAAGAGTGGAGAAGGTGTTGTTGGTAGCCTTGGTGGTGGTAGAGTTAGGGGTAGACATTGTGATAATTCACTGTAAAAAATGTGGTGGCAAAAGAGCTTATGAAAGTGTGTGTGTGTGTGAAACAAGAAAAGAAGTAAAGAGTCAAGAAAATACAGTGAGAATCTGACAGGGGTCAAATGTTTATTCGTGTCTCTTATTTATACTATCAAAGACGGAGTCACATTGCTGAGATAAGATCCTGTGTATCCATCCAGATACCACACTGTTGGAAGGGGTACAATGGTCTCGCACGTATTCCTGGCAAACACTACCGCCATGAGACTGTCAACCACGCCAAGGAGTTCAAGACTGCAGCTGGTGTTCATACAGTACATTGCAGTGAAAGTTGAACACGAAGAAAGAATTTTGGTAGATGAAGCTGTTTTTTCGGTGACGAGAGATTTATTGTTGGATGTTGGGGAACAAGCTCGTTTATTTTGGAGGGTGACAAGATAATGTTGGTGGATGATCGTGTTAAAGATGGTGGGTGGAGAAGTAATCTTGGTTGGCGGGCGTCGCAATGTTGGCGGCGAAGTGAAATAAAGATGGCGGGTGGAGGAATAATTTTGATTGGCAGGCGCGTAATGTTGGTGGGCTGGGAAATAAAAATGGTGGAGGGTGAAGTAATTTTGGTTCACGGATGTCGTATTGTTGGTGGGTTGGAAAGAGAATGATGGAGGTGGTAGGAATCAAGATGGTGAGGGAAGGAGATAATATGAAGGGTGAGGATAACGATGGATGCTAAGAATAATATGGGTGAGCAACTAGCAAACATGTTGTATGCATGATCCAGAAGGTCCGCTTGGCCACACATAAAAAGTTGGATCCCTCACATGCACTGCTTGTGCTCCTCTTCCTTTTACCATCTTGTTCCGCTTCCCCATCTTGCAAGCGGCATTCAATTTAGTCATTGCTGTGGATTGGGTGACATACTACATGTGTTGGAAAGGCATTATTGCAGAGTACACAGGCGATAAGGAAGTTTGCGAAAGACGTGCTGTTGTGTTTGTGTTGCTAACGCGAACCTTTTTCCTCTTCTTACGGATAACAACAATCAACAACATTGTCATTACACACGTTGAACACGGCATAGCATGACAAGGTACTATGGCAGGGTTATGTGGAAGTCGACTAGCACAGCCAGCGAGTGAGTTGGATGTGACAGTATACCAGGGCGAGCTGGTTTCGTTTTGCATATCAGTTTGTTGCACGATTAACAACAAGACACACACGATCTACCATCACCATGGGAAATGAGATATAGTACTACACATGTAGAATCACGCATTTGGATGTTGGATGCCAATAAATGGTTCAGAGGTGATCCACGATGGATCGGATTGCTACCAAGTTATGATACATGATGGCATATGGTAATACATGGATCATGGGTGACGGTTGGAAGATGGCTAGACTACACGATAGCAACGAGCTTTTTAGATGCTTCATCATTATCCTCTCACCCTTCATATTATCTCCTTCTCGCACCATCTTTATTTCTCCCACCACCATCATTCCTCTTGCCAACCCACCAACAATACGACACCCGTCAACCAAAATTACTTCACCCTCCACCATTTTTATTTCCCAACCGACCAACATTACGCGCCCGCCAATCAAAATTATTCCTCCACCCGCCATCTTTATTTCACTCGCCGCCATTGTTCTTCTGCCGGCCCACCAACATTGCGACACCCGCCAACCAAGATTACTTCTCCACCCACCATCTTCAATACAACCACCCACCAACATCATCTCGTCGCCCTCCAAAATAAAAGTGCTTGTTCACCAAAATTGCTTTGCCAACATCCAACAATAAATCTCTCGTCACCAAAATTCTCTTTTCATGTTCAACTTTCACTGCAATCTACTGTACAAATACCATCGAAGGTATGTAAAGTAATACATATAATCATGATCTTGTTGTTATATGCTAATAATTGGTCATATGATTTAGGAACCTGGAATGGCATCAAGTCCATTATTAAGGCCCGCCACAGAACAGCTCCGATCATGAAGTATCGTCTTACCGAGTTCATTTTCCGTCGCAAGCATGCTGGGGACCTCTGGGGTGGCATTATCAAGGCATTAAAAGAAGTATCCTTTGACAAGGTTACTTCTTCGGATGATATAGATGAATAATTCATCTATACAGAGGTCAAACGGGAACGTAGCGATTTGGATCACGATGATTCGGAGTTCAATGGTAAGTGAACGGACTTGAAAATCTATAATGATTAGCTAAGTCAATGACTAGATAATACGCAATGGGAAACCGATACCGAGGATGATGATGACACATCACGTGAATACACAGCTGACTCTCATAGAAAACGCCCTAGAGGCCAATAAACGAAGTCCATAGACATTTATTTGTTCTACTAAGTACATTGCAGTCACGTTAGAAGCAGTAATGGAATAGATTAAAAGTTGCTGCATATATGATTCATTAAAAAAGAAACGATCATAGCTCGCAATCTAGCGGTCGTCGGACTTTCGGGATTGCACCAGCGTATTTGGAGCACCTCGAAGAACATAGTAAGTAATCATAGCCTCGTTACGGCAACATTTTCCCCCACTTGGCAGAAGCAGGCTCTCGACTTAGTAAAAATCCACCCAATTTGGGTAGTTTTTCCCTCATAACACAGGCGCATTTGATTCGATTAAGTTCGGACCTTTTTTTCCCAGATTTGGTATTGCGGCCTCCATATGTGAACAAATTTTGCGGAACATCGGAGTATGGTTTTTACATCGTATGCCAATATGGCCAATTTAGTAAAAAGGAGACGTTTTTATTTCGGCGATTTCTTGCCAATCAGACGTCGGAGATACACATGGTTAGCAGCAACGAATTGTAGAGGTCCGAATGTATATATCGGTAAGGTTTTATGAAGAACTACCGACATTCACAAGTTTTTGCAGTGTGTAGAAATGTGGTCCCCTATCTCTTCATTCAACCAATCTTTTTTCGGGGCCAGTGTTAAAGGGCTATTCCAACGGACGTCCTTATATCACCCCTAGTTAGTGGCGACTTTGAAAAAATCTCCGATTTTGAAGCCCCCACTTGAAAATCGACTAAGTCAGCACGCTCAAAACCCCCAACAGCGTATTCTTCTTCACACCATTCTTTATTCTTCTTACACAACTACTCTATACATGTCCTCCAACCCTTCTTTGGCTTCTTGTCACCACTCCAACTTCGCCATCGTCGCCATTGTCAGCTTCTGAAACTACCAATCTTTCAGCATCGCGAGCTCTTCGCTGGCTTCTTGTCAACACCAGACCTTCTGAAAGGCTACTCTCACCACTCGACACAACCGACACGTCAGAAGCCTCTTCACCACTATTGCCATGCACTTCAGATGACACATGCTGGTCACCTTCATTGCCTCCATCTACTTCACACGCAACTTGTTCGTCGCCATCTTCAGAATCTTCACCGTCAGAGTCGACGCGTAAATCCAAGCCAAAGGTACACAAAAGCGCCATAGCATGGAACTTGGATGCTAAATGACCTATCACTTTACGGTGTTGAACAAGCGCATCTAGGGCATATTGTCGTGCATTAAGACGTTCATCTGGATCAAGCTCATAAAAGGTTTCCTTGCAAAACACTCCAACCGATTCTTCAAACAAGGCATGATCGACAACTTGAACTCCAACGTCATACATTATCGCCTCGACCAATGGCCAGCTGTGTCGTTCAGGATTGAATCGCCAAGATTGTTGCTCAACATCAGTGAGTAATGTAAGTATGTCGTCGCAAGCGTCTTGAGCAATCTTTTCAGCTAACGCCACGTCATCTACAGCATCCGATGCCATCTCCTCACCACGGCGAATCCATGCTTTTTTATTCTTGCGTTGCTTAATGGCTTCTTTTTTCTCCCGGTAATATTGCCGCTGGTAAGCACGACGCTCGGCTGTTGTTCGTAATGGAGCAGGGCCTTTGCGGTCAGGAGGTAAGTTGGGATTATGGTGCTTGCGGAAATGCTTGTTCAATGCATTCTTCGATTGGTAGGTCTTGGGGCATTGGGGGCAACTATGAATCAAATGGAAAATCAGTATTGAGTATCATGGGTGATGGGGAAAAGCTTACACGTGAGAAGAGGTCATGAAGGTAACTTGTTGATTGGATGATGGTTTGGTTTCTTCAAATGCTGCTTTTTATATTTTCAGGTCTGGAACGCTGCTGTATTCCTCGCTGCTGCCGCTACGTCCACATACAGCATCTTGCCTGGTATTGTCCTTTGTCGATTATAGAACTACGTTAGGATAGGAAATCATTATACACTTTTAATTAAAATGCCACATGCAAACACGTTACTTTTATTGATGATGCACAGATTTGCTTTGACAAAGATACAATGTATACATGCCATCTCGCATTTAGAGTCTATGGTAAAACTACAGCCTTGAAGTAATGCAGCTCTTGGTCACATAGTATGGGTCGATGATAATGTTGGAGGATACCTTGTTGAATAACGCAAACCTAGAGTACTCTTGGTTGAAAAAGTTAAACAAGGAGTACTCCTGGTTGACAAAGTTAAAGTAGGAGTACTCTTGGTTGACAAAGTTAAAGTAGGAGTACTCCTGGTTGACAAAATTAAAGTACGAGTACTCCTGGTTGACAAAACTAAACCAAGAGTCATCCAATTCTCATCACGGCAATGGGACGCAAGCATGGCAAAACCCCACAGTACAGCATAATACGATCATGTCCTTTGCTATGATTGGTACTTTTACATGTATCTATTCGCCTTATGCATGCTCCAATGATGTATGAAATTATTCATCATAATGCTTGATGTATGAAAGACGTACATGTCCATGAACGCACCCACAATTCATTTCTGCAGCGTGCAATGAAGCATGCTGTGTGTAGCGTCGGTAGGTGCACCCCATGCGTATAATTCATTTCTGTAATGTGGGTGATGCATCATGCATAATGCATGCACGATGAACGCTTGCCACCACGTATTCAAAATTAATTGCTGCAATGCGAAATAGTGCACGCTACATTACATACACGCCATGGTGCGGTACAACTAAGGTACGATATGGATTCATGAACGATGCACTAAAATACACTCAAGGCGCATGTCGTAGATAACGCATTAAGGTAAATTGATACGCTTGATGATGTATGACTTAATAGGACTATTAGGCGGCAAAGGACAACCTTTATATATAAGCAGGTAAAATGCTTCGTCGGATTGTCATACCAATTTTGACATTACCCTTACTCATTGCTACTATCATCATGTCTCAAAACCAAGCCGACTCCATCATCTACGACAACGAGGTTGAAAACGCTATCGACCATGACCCCATCGATATCGAAGCCGCTCACCAACGTTATCGAGATGATCGTATCCTTCCACCATCTACAATCCAGGATTCAGATACTGTGCAAGGCGAACGCTTCTTCAAGCATCAAAAACGTGGTGAAGTTTGTGTCGTACAAGTCAAACGAAGCTGTTGGAAGCAATGGGTCAATGACCTCGACAAGGTTATCCATGTCAAGTGGATTCACAAGAACGATTATCTTCTTGAGGCTCAACGCCAGAGATCGATGAAAGGTAAGGATAACTACACTTTATGATATAATTTTATACAGCGTGTAACTAACAATAGCTATGAATGTAGAAGCTCGGTCAGCTTGTTCTGGTAGCCGCTCTCAAAGCAAGAAACGTAAAGTTGACAAGTTGTTGGTGTCACAAGTGTATGAATGCAATCGTAGTGGCAAGCCTCAAGAACGCAAGGATCAGCCAAAGAAGAATGAGCGAACTTCACTCATTGAGTCCAAAAAAGTGGAGTGTACCGCCAAGTTATGGGTGACATGCAAAGAAAGTAATCCCGAATGGGTATCCATCATGTACAACACACATCATCAGAATCATCAACCAGGTTCCATGGAGGATATTCGATACATGCCTAAATCCCAAGAGCTCGTCGATGCTATTGTGCAAAGGCTTTCAGAAGGGCAGACCGTGCGTGCTGTAAGGGATTACTTTCGACGTTTTCCTATAACACAAGACTTGAAAAGCCGAGATGCGTACATTATCACGGACGATGTGTATAACGAATTCATCAAGTTGCAGAGCCAGGCTGCACATCGACACAACGATGAACATGAGTCGGCTAAGGTGTGGGTCAAAGAGCTCACAGGTACGTGGTATTTATTTGTTGGATTTATATTTGGATGCTAACGTATATACATAGACAACGGGCATTTTGCCTACTACAGTGAATTGGACGACAACAAGTTTGCTGTATGCATCTCGACAAAGTGGCAACGGGGGTTCTTTGCTGAAGCTCGTGGTGTATGCCTTGATGCTACTCATGATGTCACTGGCAAGAATGTGATCATGTATACCATCGTCACCCAACATCAAGACACATGGCGTGGTTTTCCCATAGCTTACCTCATCACGGACTCTCAAGCCTCTCCTGTACTTACCTCATGGCTCCAAAACCTGCGTCAAAAAGGGCTGAAGCCGAAATCCGTAACCATCGACTGCAGCTTGGCAGAGGATAAAGCCTTGCGGGATGCATGGGCAATCGCGTCAATATCAAGTTTTGCGCCTGGCATGTAGCTCGTGCATGGAGTAACAACATATCGTTGATCCATTCATCCACCAAAGCTGAGACCAAAAAGATGCGTGAACGTGCGAGAGACGAGATGAAGAAGATGATGTGGGTTAAAGACCGTGCCGATTTTGCCAAGTTGCTGGGGAAGTTCTTGAAGGATTGGAAGCATCAAAAGGAGTTCATGGATTACTTCAAGAGAAACTGGGGACCTGGAACTAAAAGATCACCAATGCGTTGGGCCAAGAGCTACCACCCTCGTGAATTCGACAGCATGGACACCAACAACTACGTCGAAAGTTGGCACAACCAGCTTAAATCAGTGTACTTGAATCGCCATCCATCCGACGCCTTGATACCTTGATCCATAAGCTGGTGGAGGAGATCAATGTCGACTTACAACATGAGCTGCAGACCCAATTAATGGAGATAGGCCGTATGAACAAGAAAGCTCGATACATCTGTGAGCAGCGCAACAAGGCGAAGGTTGCTGTAGAAAACATGGCCGGTAAGATGATATGCATCGATCGTGGCAAGGGTGACCTATCGCTAACTCACGAAACTGGTAGATGGTGCAAGCCTGATTCAAAGCGCACAAGGGAATACATTCGTGGTGTCGTCGTTTCAGATGGAGGGTGATTCGTACAATGTAAGCTAAATACGAGGCGTGTTAATTCTCTTGCTCAATGGACGTTGCCATTACCTAGATTGTTTGCGAGAAAGACAGGACAACGTGTACGTGTATATATTACGAGGAGATAAAGCCGTTGCCATGCAAGCACATTTTCCTGGTGAGCTTTTACCACCGCATCAATATCAAGCCACCGAAAAACTTTTCTCGTTCCCACGCTGCTGCCAGCTCATCATCCACACACTCAAGAGTTGCTAATGATGGTCCCAGTCAACATGATGTACCTGAAGCTCCAAGCATAGGCCCTACACAAGAGGATGCCAGAAAGTTGTCTCTTAACTTGACCCGTGTGCTGGAGAGAAAGAAGGCACCAGCAGAAGAATACAAGTACGTGTGCCAGGAGATTGAAAGGTTGATAAAGCATTATGACGATGCTTCATACATACCTGCCAATAGTAGATTTAGACGGCAATAAACGTTCTTTTGTGTCATTCATGCAGCTGGTTTATTATGCAAGGAGGTATTCATCCAAATTTTTTCTAAGTGCCGCTGGAGGGTTCGGAGATTGTTTCAAAGTCGCCACTAACTAGGGGTGATATAAGGACGTCCCTATTCCAACGGTTATCTGCATCTGCTGGTACCTCGGTTATAGTGCCCTCACTCAACCATTTATTAATAGCTTCTTGCACAATAGGCCGTTGTTCATAAGCGATCATGTATTGTCTACGATAGCATACAACATTTTCAGGGGTAGGTATAGCAATGACAGCCTCGGGGAAAGGACACAAAGCGTCCTTGGGTATGTGGCTATTCCTTTTTAAGCTAGGCTCTATGAGCTGGCTGAAGGTTTCTTGCTCCTCTTTCGTTCCGGCGGGTGCTTTCATTGGGAATTGGCTCATCGTTTACTTCCTTTTCGCTTTCTTCTTCGATCGCGTCCTTCCAAGTAAATGCCAACCCCGTATAGCCAATGCCGAAATCAGCAAAGAGGTCTTTTCCAATACTAGCAACCTTGCCGTTGGCAAGGTTCATTACTTCCAACTGGCGCTTTATATGACGACCGTTATACCAGATATCCAAAGGACGCGTAAGCCCAATACGACGCACTTGTTTATCAGCCGCTGCTAATTGAATGAATCCCTTTACACATGAATACTTTATTTTATGCTTTGTACAGAACGAACTATCGATAGCCGAGAAGTTGGCACCATCATCAAGTAGTGCATGTATCCTTTGGCTCTCTATCGTTACAGGTATCAGCAATTCATCCTTTACGTCATGGCTAAATTTTGCCGACGTACAAGGTAGGGAGTCATCTATGTCATCATTGACAATGGTGGCACTTCTGTTTATCTTTTTGGCTGGTGGCAAACCCGGTAGGGGAGCCAAGCCTTTGGCCTCTCTGAATTCATTGCAACGGTGATTGCTATTCTCACGAGGACGGCCACAAAAGTCACAGGGTTTGATTGGTTTCTTGATGTTGGGCTTGTCTTTGTCTTGATGAGCTGGGCGTGATACACGCTTGGCTGGTAGCATGTCAACGTCTTCATCGTCCCTTTGTCGCTTCTCGCCATCCGAGTCATGTAATTGTAATCCAGCAAGGTATTCCACAATGGCCTCAAGCTTTTGGGTCTTCAAGTAATTTGGTCCGAACTTGACATTGCATAGGTTTTGTGCTTGCGTTTTTTATCCAAGGAGCAGAGGAGGACGACAATCATGACTTGATCGAATTGGTCAAATTCTGCTTCGATACATCTTTGGTAAAATCGGCGCACATAGGTGGCAATCTTCTCTCCTTTCTTCTGCTTCATATGAACGCATGCTTCTTTGCCTCTTAGTTGTTGTTCGGGTGTGTCGTATTTTCGTACAAGCTTGGTTCTGATCTCCTGCCAGTTGCAATGTTCATCTTCTTCCAATACACCATCCAGCCACAGGTTTTGGGCATCGTTAAGACACTTTGGGAGCAAACGATTCCAATGCTTTCTTACATCAAGACCACAGGATTTGAGTTCTTTTGTAAAAGCACGGAGAAACATTTCAGCAGATAAGTGTACCGCCTTGTTGGGATGCCATTTGTCCGAACCGACAACTTGTAATACGGGTAGATCCTTTGGCACGTAGTGATCTTCCTTGCTTGATCCTTCTGAATTGCGACATGCCAAGTTGAATTGTCGATTGCATTGTTCAATTTCATCCCATGTATAGAATTCCAAGCGTGTAGGGTATCTTTTCTTGCACGCTTCCCGATACTTGTCAACGCGTTCTTGGGCAGCCGTGAGATTATCCAATGCGCTCTCTTGTCCTTGTTCATCTTGCTCTTGTACTGCTATATTGAATTCTTGTTCCCTTTGAAGGCACTTGAGCTTTAAGTCTTCGAGCGTGTTTATAGCGAGTCTTTCCGGAGATGGTGGACTGGTTACCATAGCATCATGCGTTACCGCCTCTGCTTCATTGGCTTCCTTATCTTTGTCCATTTTCTCACCACGGATTGACAAACGCTCCATCTCTCGGACTGGGCTCTCACGTGATTCTTCTTGAGGGTGTGGGCTTTGCGAGCTCCGATCTTGTTCTGATTGTGGCATCGAGGGTATTCACCGTAAAAAAATGTGATGTGCTCAAAATAAAGGATAACAAATGAATACGGTGAGACCGTGTATATGATTGATGCCTTTATTCATGGGATTATGGGTAGTCTTCTATACTTTTTCATAATGGTTGATGTAACAAATCATATTCCCTTTTTTGGATGTAAGCCTTCTTGATTTACCACTGGACACCACACTTTGAATCAGTATTGTATCCTGGAAGAACGCTCACTATAGATGAATCAATGAATCAATGGCTTGGTAAGGTATCAGTCTAACACCATCAAGAACAAATCAAAGCCGCATCCAATTGGTCAAGAGTACAAGACGATAGCCGATGCTCAGACAAAGATTACGCTTCGCCTTGATATTAGCGAAAAAGATGACAGCAATAAGAAGTTTTCGGACCATGGTAAAGTCCCTGGATGCATGTTACGTCTTTCAGAGCCTTGGTTTGCCTCTGGACGTACAATTATTGCCGATTCTTATTTTGGATCCCCAGCTTCAGCTGCAACCTTGTATCAGAGAGGATTGTATTCTATTTTGGCAATCAAGAAGCGACGATATTGGCCAAAGAATGTCCCAAAAGACCTGCTTGACAACTTGCCTGAATCATCCGGATCCCATGTGTGCAAGGTAGGTGAGGTGGATGAAGTTCGGATGTTCACTGCTGCATTGAGAGATCGTCGACCTCAGTGCGTAGTTAGTACATGCAGCACGACGTTGCCTGCTTCTTTTGTTACGCATACTGTACAGGTCAATGGTAGAAGCGAGCGTGTAAGGTCTCAGCGTGCTGCAGTGTTTGACGAATATGGCAACTCGTTTGGCGCTATCGATGCAAACAACAACGTCCGTGACAACATGACCTCGTATCACGATGTCATGCGCACTCACAAGTGGGAGCATCGCTCATTCGCTTTCTTTTGGGCACTTGCTGAAGCCAATGCGTTTTTGGCATGGAGAGCGTTTGGCCCTGATGAGCTTCGCAACATGGATTATTGCGACTTCCGTGAGCGTCTTGCTCATGAAATATTGGTCGCATACACCAATACAGACAACGCCAATGCTCAACTTGATAAGACATCGCCATGTAATATAACGTCACGCCATAAACTTGTAAACCTACCTTCGCTTGGCAAGACTCAATATCCACAGAGAAAATGCACGGGGTGTGAAAAAAGGCCTCGGACCTTTTGCATCTGCAACAACATGAGGTATTGTGATAGTTGCTATGATGTACATAGAGATGAATGCTGATGATCGAAAATAAATGTAGAAGTACTAGATTCATATACGTTTTTTTCACGCCATTTGCTCACTAGTTTCATAAGTGATATACCCATTCAAACAGGAACTAGATCTAGTCGCGAAATTTTTCTGTCAGACCTCCCTGACGATGGCTTATCGCACAACACAACCACTCCATGATTCAGCTCCAAATTTTTATAGCACATAGTGAAGAGGTGATACTTCAATGTATTGAAATTACAGACGTTACTCATTCATAGGTAGCCAGCAATGACACTTTCAAGAGGAACTGGATCTAGTCGCGGGACTTAAAATATAACAGTTAACGAATGACAAATCGAAAATGGAGAACATGGGGACGGGTGATTGACAGCGGGAGGAATAGGAATCAAAATGATAACAGCAGCAATAAAAATGATAACAGCAATAATTAAAGAGCTGGGGAGGTGTAACGAAAATGACGTGTGATAAAGGCGTGTGATAGAGATAAAGAGGTTGATAACAGCGATTCAAAGATTACATAAAATAAAGAAGGGTCGAGGTGAAGGTCGAGATCATGTGATTCAAAAGGAAGAGGTCGAGGTCATGTGATTCGAGAGGGAGAAGTCGAGGTGATGTGATGGGAGCATGCGTCGAGCAGGTCACGTGTGAGAAGGAAGAGGGGGAAAAAGGTCTAGACCGTCACCTTTTTGCCCAAAGATGGAAGGTGAGGCCTATATATATCTGGCCGGGCATGTCAAATGCCCCTTTCAGGCCGAACCTACCACCTTTTTCTTTCGCCTTCCTTTCTTCAACCTTGACGCCAACATTCGACCACGCTTGAAATTGCCTTGCCAAACTGCTTGCTTGAACATCGGGCACCATACTGTGTCTTCTTATCAAAGGTGTCAAATTGTCACCATGAACGGCACCAGTAAGTCGTCGTGCGTTTGGTCCTTCCAAGTGGTATGTGCCATTCTTGCAACCCCGTTATATCCCCCCGATTTTCAACTTTGAAAATTGTCCGCCTTTTCAGTCTCCAGCTTATTTTCTCTTCTCCATTCCTCTTTTCAACGTGCCCATCTCGACCGTGTTCTGCCAATCGACAACCTCCGTGCAATTCACCTACTTCTTGCCATCATGTCAAGCCCACAATTAAGTTCATCCGGTACGTTTTGGCTCCATGGCAACGTAATGGGGTGCCAACTGCTTGTTCACTCTATTACAGCACACGCTTACTTGACACCACACACACCCCGTTATTCACACAATACACCCACTCGCTCTTTTTCACCACCTTCAGTCGTCTCAATGTCAATCGTGAACGCTTCCATTAGCTTCTCCATCGCCGTGTCGTCATGAATCTCCTTGTTTATTATACCAAGCTTGCCCTGAAGGTTTATTGTATCCACGCAACAGCACATTGTATATACTAGCACCTTTGTTGTCATACAGCAACATGTATACCAGCAGTCTCTGACACTCGAAGGAACGCCTGTGCATTGTATAATGCATAACCTTCGTTTCGTGTAAGGATGGTAAAGTAACTTTTGATAAGGCATGGATTAAGCGCTGAGTAAACATGGCTAATGATATCTTTTATTTCCTAGTGCGTGTTTTCTTTCGTTGATGTTGGGTGGGAAGTCTAGCGTTTGGAGGTAAGATGGATGATTGCTGCATTTTGGAATGGACATCTTCAAGTTGATTCACGATCTCGAGGAGTTTGTCATCGGGAATTGTCGATTGCTCAAAGGTGCGTTTGATTTTGCTCATCACTGCCTTCATGGAATCACGAGGAGAAACTTGAGGAGTGTCATTGGAGCTTGAAGCAGTGGAAGAGGAAGGGTGCAAAGATGATGACAAGGATGTTTCGTCACTGCGATTGGATGTTGCAAGAGGTAAAGGAGAGGAAGGTGGTGCGCTTGGATTCAAGGGAATACTGACACGCTCTGGTTTATGATTATTTTCCACGGCATAATCAGGATCCCAGCGAGCAAGAAGGAACATGTGCTTGCATGACAGAAATTCGAAAGTGTATGCTGGGCAAGAGCAGGATGTTACTTTCTTGGCATTTGAGGCTTCATCAAACTCCACGGTTACCTGTCATAGAATCATTAGCATGGATAGTCGTTAAAATAAAGAGAAATAAAGATAACCAATTGCTTTAATTACCGTATAACACACGCCATCAAGACTAAAGCTTTCGACTGTAAATGCTTTTTGGTTCGTTCGACTTGACTGGATCATACGACTAAGCGCAACATCAGAAACTTTCTCTGCCATTTCAACTGCTTCTTTTTCCTTCTGCAGCATATGGCGTTGGACATTGGTCAATTGGCCATTTCGCGCAGCACGTCGTTTCACCTCTGAGGCCATGTCAAGTTCCACTTCTTCAACAAGTGTATAAATGAGGAAGTCGATACGTCGTGGATGCTTGCGATTGAGGTACACGGTCTTCAGCTGGTTATGCCATGACTCAACATAGTTGTTTGTCAACATGTTGGTGTACACAGCTGCATGATAACATCTTGCCCATCTTGGATATTTATCCTCGGCCATCCATTGCTTCTCAAAATAGGTGACGAACGCAGACTGATGCTTCGACCATGTTGTCTTGAATGTTTCCCACTTGTTGAAAAACTCATTGCGGTCTTGCTCCCACATCAAAGCCTTCATTTCATCCCGCATCTTTTGCATTTCTACATGCTTACGTTCAACCTTATTCTGTGCACGTCCCCATTCCACTGCCTTGTCAACCAGTTGGTTCATCCACGCCCGTTGCACGTGCCACGTACAATACTGAATGCGACAATTATTACCCCAACCCGTTTGGATAGCCTTAACTTCACCAAGATCGCAGTCAATCGTGATAATCTTAGGCGATGCACCTGCTCCAGCCATACGTTCAAGCCATTTGGTAATAGGATAAGCGGACTTGTCGTTCGTAAACAGGTATGCCACAGGGATGCCTCGATCAGCCAAATGATGACGTACTATAATTGTGTATAACAATGCATTGGGATCTGGTCCCATATGATGCGTAGCATCCATGGACCAGTTGTCGCTCTTGATTAGCTCATCTTTTTGCCACGTGGAACAGAATCCAAAGGCATAGTGAGAGGAATCATCATCGGCAATACGCCATACAGTGTATTCACGTGCCTCAAGATCATCTAACCAGCGAGCAACCGAAACATCATCATCCTTATCCTTCTGGGTACGGCCATTATGCCATTTGCGATATATGTGTGCAATGGCTTCGGTACGGACTTGCGAATCAACGTGCCGTATAGGTTTTGTCAATGAATCACGGTTCAGCTTCATACGAATTTGACGCCTTGTCACGCCTTCACCATTCTGCAACATTGCAAGGATGCATTCTTCAACCCGTTTTGATGTTGGGAGATACTCAATCTCTTCAGGATCCCCTGGCGTATGCGTATCATGACCCGCACCTCTTTTGACAAATGCGATATCCGGTATCTCAAGATAAAATCGCACTTTCAAACGAGCATGGCAGTTCTTCTTCTTGGATGGTCTCACAATGTTGCGTCTATCGATCGTATCATCCTCAGGCTTCCACAAGCGAATTCGTTTATCATTTGCTCGATGGCACTCATAATAATGGCTCTCGTACACACGAAATTCAAGCTTGCGGGTCCTTGGGCCAGAAACGTCACCATCATCATCATCAGCATGGTCGGGATCATGTTTCTCAGCTACCGCATTCTTGCATAAATTCCATGTTTCATGTTCAATCACGGCACACGACATTACCTTTTATAGGAGTTTTCTCAGGGTCGACCCCTTTGCTTTTATAAACCCACACTTCACCTTCCGATGCATAAATCCTGTCAATGTCATCCTTGACGTTTTTGGCATTGACTTCGATCCAACCGTTCCTTTTAAGAGACTCTCGAAGTTGAACAGCTTTTTCAGCAACAACAACCTGGGCTTGTGTCTCGTTGCCAATGTCGTCCCCATTAGTCGAGGTGGAATCAGAACCAGAATCGCTGACAAGATCGATTACTTCAGGGTGCATGCTGGAATCGCAAGAAAACAAGTAGAAGCAAAAATATTTTCATCGGCAGAGCCACTTGCACTTTTTGTAACCAACACCTTCCACAAGTACATAATATACCCAGTATCGCTTTCCATATTATCCTTTGACTATGATATA